>NW_028251028.1:0-20633 GCF_964263255.1 Lissotriton vulgaris | reverse complement strand
GCAGGCACCGGGGGGGTACCATAGGTACCCCCCAAGTGCAGCCCCTCACCCCCCCACAACCCCAAGGGCTCACAACGGGCCCCCAAAGTGAATCCCCACCTGCCTTTCCATGGCGGCGTCTCCGTCGTGGAAAGGCCTTAATTTCCACACACCCTAATATGAATGGTGGTGCCTGCTAGGCACCGCCACCATAGTGTGGCCCAAGTCTGAACGGATGGAAATCGTCCACCGCAATACCCCGCCATTATAATACGGTGGGGGTAAATCATGTTGTGATGGTGGGCGGATCGCCACCGCTGGGCTGGTGGTGGCGATCCGCCCGCCATCCTAATCAACCCCAAAGTGATAACATAATCACTAAGGGCAAGATGTATCAAAGCGTTTTGCCCATTCTGTGTTTATGGGAAAATGTGTTTGTACATAAGGCCCTAAGAGTAAATGTGATCTAAAAATGAGCAGGTTTCATTTAGTGAGTACATTTTTGGCTTTTGCAACAAGACCCCTAAATGTGATTGTGCATGGTTCTCTTAACTACATAGGCCTTCATTGAGAGATTGGCAGGCTGCACACTGTTCTGCCAGGGCAGGAAAGGATGTACTCCACTGACCTGGTGGATTCCGGCCTGTCATATTTACTGATCTTCTCTGCCTGAAGGAGTGCTCCGTGACTTTAGAGGAAACACTACCTTGGTGGCTCTGCTGAAGACGATGAAGGCAATGCATCTCTGTAGAAAGCGGGATTTTGAGTGAGTAAAACAAACAAAAATAGTCCCTGGCACGCTGTAAATTTTTTCCCATCGTGTGTGAGGCATCTCTGTTTGGGAGAGCCAGGCTTTCCATGGCAGTCCAAAAGAAGATAAACAAGCATTTACAATGCAATGGTTTTGCCTTTGTTAAAGTTAGAGCTATTGGCATTGCTCTTGACATTATTTTTATTTATGTGTTTTTTTAAAACATAAATAAATGGCATTGTCATTTACATTGCCAATAGCCTAATCGTTAAATAAATGGCCTTGTCATTTACAATGCCAATAGCTTAATCGCTCGCAAATGCATGACCTATTGCATTTTACACCCACACAGAGCAACACACGCAAAGCCACCCACACACACATAGAGTCACCCACACAATCTGCACTCTTGCCTCTGAATCTGCACTCTGAATCTGCACTCTGCACTCTGAATCTGCACTCTGAATCTGCACTCTGAATCTGCACTCTGCACTCTGAATCTGCACTCTGCACTCTGAATCTGCACTCTGAATCTGCACTCTGAATCTGCACTCTGCACTCTGCACTCTGAATCTGCACTCTGCACTCTGAATCTGCACTCTGCACTCTGCACTCTGAATCTGCACTCTGAATCTGCACTCTGAATCTGCACTCTGCACTCTGAATCTGCACTCTGCACTCTGCACTCTGCACTCTGAATCTGCACTCTGCACTCTGAATCTGCACTCTGCACTCTGAATCTGCACTCTGAATCTGCACTCTGAATCTGCACTCTGCACTCTGAATCTGCACTCTGAATCTGCACTCTGAATCTGCACTCTGCACTCTGAATCTGCACTCTAAATCTGCACTCTGAATCTGCACTCTGAATCTGCACTCTGCACTTTGAATCTGCACTCTGAATCTGCACTCTGAATCTGCACTCTGAATCTGCACTCTGCACTCTGCACTCTGAATCTGCACTCTGCACTCTGAATCTGCACTCTGAATCTGCACTCTGAATCTGCACTCTGCACTCTGAATCTGCACTCTGCACTCTGAATCTGCACTCTGAATCTGCACTCTGAATCTGCACTCTGCACTCTGAATCTGCACTCTGAATCTGCACTCTGAATCTGCACTCTGAATCTGCACTCTGAATCTGCACTCTGAATCTGCACTCTGCACTCTGAATCTGCACTCTGAATCTGCACTCTGCACTCTGAATCTGCACTCTGAATCTGCACTCTGCACTCTGAATCTGCACTCTGAATCTGCACTCTGAATCTGCACTCTGAATCTGCACTCTAAATCTGCACTCTGAATCTGCACTCTGCACTCTGAATCTGCACTCTGAATCTGCACTCTGAATCTGCACTCTGAATCTGCAATCTGCACTCTCAATCTGCACTCTGCACTCTGAATCTGCACTCTGCACTCTGAATCTGCACTCTGCAGGAAAGGATGAATCTGCACTCTGCACTCTGAATCTGCACTCTGAATCTGCACTCTGAATCTGCACTCTGCACTCTGAATCTGCACTCTGAATCTGCACTCTGCACTCTGAATCTGCACTCTGCACTCTGAATCTGCACTCTGCACTCTGAATCTGCACTCTGCACTCTACACTCTGAATCTGCACTCTGAATCTGCACTCTGAATCTGCACTCTGCACTCTGAATCTGCACTCTGCACTCTGAATCTGCACTCTGAATTTGCACTCTGCACTCTGAATCTGCACTCTGCACTCTGCACTCTGAATCTGCACTCTGAATCTGCACTCTGAATCTGCACTCTGCACTCTGAATCTGCACTCTGAATCTGCACTCTGCACTCTGAATCTGCACTCTGAATCTGCACTCTGCACTCTGAATCTGCACTCTGCACTCTGAATCTGCACTCTGAATCTGCACTCTGCACTCTGAATCTGCACTCTGAATCTGCACTCTGCACTCTGAATCTGCACTCTGAATCTGCACTCTGAATCTGCACTCTGAATCTGCACTCTGCACTCTGAATCTGCACTCTGAATCTGCACTCTGAATCTGCACTCTGCACTCTGAATCTGCACTCTGAATCTGCACTCTGAATCTGCACTCTGCACTCTGAATCTGCACTCTGCACTCTGAATCTGCACTCTGAATCTGCACTCTGAATCTGCACTCTGCACTCTGAATCTGCACTCTGAATCTGCACTCTGAATCTGCACTCTGAATCTGCACTCTGCACTCTGAATCTACACTCTGAATCTGCACTCTGAATCTGCACTCTGAATCTGCACTCTGCACTCTGAATCTGCACTCTGAATCTGCACTCTGAATCTGCACTCTGCACTCTGAATCTGCACTCTGAATCTGCACTCTGAATCTGCACTCTGCACTCTGAATCTGCACTCTGCACTCTGAATCTGCACTCTGAATCTGCACTCTGCATCTGCACTCTGAATCTGCACTCTGAATCTGCACTCTGAATCTGCACTCTGAATCTGCACTCTGCACTCTGAATCTGCACTCTGAATCTGCACTCTGAATCTGCACTCTGCACTCTGAATCTGGACTCTGAATCTGCACTCTGAATCTGCACTCTGAATCTGCACTCTGCACTCTGAATCTGCACTCTGCACTCTGCACTCTGAATCTGCACTCTGAATCTGCACTCTGCACTCTGAATCTGCACTCTGAATCTGCACTCTGAATCTGCACTCTGCACTCTGAATCTGCACTCTGCACTCTGAATCTGCACTCGGCACTCTGAATCTGCACTCTGAATCTGCACTCTGAATCTGCACTCTGAATCTGCACTCTGCACTCTGAATCTGCACTCTGAATCTGCACTCTGAATCTGCACTCTGCACTCTGAATCTGCACTCTGCACTCTGAATCTGCACTCTGAATCTGCACTCTGCACTCTGAATCTGCACTCTGCACTCTGAATCTGCACTCTGCACTCTGAATCTGCACTCTGAATCTGCACTCTGCACTCTGCACTCTGAATCTGCACTCTGAATCTGCACTCTGCACTCTGAATCTGCACTCTGAATCTGCACTCTGAATCTGCACTCTGCACTCTGAATCTGCACTCTGAATCTGCACTCTGAATCTGCACTCTGCACTCTGAATCTGCACTCTGAATCTGCACTCTGAATCTGCACTCTGCACTCTGAATCTGCGCTCTGCATTCTGAATCTGCACTCTAAATCTGCACTCTGAATCTGCACTCTGAATCTGCACTCTGAATCTGCACTCTGAATCTGCACTCTGAATCTGCACTCTGTACTCTGCACTCTGAATCTGCACTCTGAATCTACACTCTGAATCTGCACTCTGAATCTGCACTCTGCACTCTGAATCTGCACTCTGAATCTGCACTCTGAATCTGCACTCTGAATCTGCACTCTGCACTCTGAATCTGCACTCTGAATCTGCACTCTGCACTCTGAATCTGCACTCTGCACTCTGCACTCTGAATCTGCACTCTGAATCTGCACTCTGAATCTGCACTATGAATCTGCACTCTGCACTCTGAATCTGCACTCTGAATCTGCACTCTGCACTCTGAATCTGCACTCTGCACTTTGAATCTGCACTCTGCATTCTGAATCTGCACTCTGCACTCTGAATCTGCACTCTGAATCTGCACTCCGAATCTGCACTCTGAATCTGCACTCTGCACTCTGAATCTGCACTCTGAATCTGCACTCTGCACTCTGAATCTGCACTCTGAATCTGCACTCTGAATCTGCACTCTGCACTCTGAATCTGCACTCTGAATCTGCACTCTGAATCTGCACTCTGAATCTGCACTCCGCACTCTGAATCTGCACTCTGCACTCTGAATCTGCACTCTGCACTCTGCACTCTGAATCTGCACTCTGCACTCTGAATCTGCACTCTGAATCTGCACTCTGAATCTGCACTCCGCACTCTGAATCTGCACTCTGCACTCTGAATCTGCACTCTGCACTCTGCACTCTGAATCTGCACTCTGCACTCTGAATCTGCACTCTGAATCTGCACTCTGAATCTGCACTCTGCACTCTGAATCTACACTCTGAATCTGCACTCTGAATCTGCACTCTGAATCTGCACTCTGCACTCTGAATCTGCACTCTGAATCTGCACTCTGAATCTGCACTCTGCACTCTGAATCTGCACTCTGAATCTGCACTCTGAATCTGCACTCTGCACTCTGAATCTGCACTCTGCACTCTGAATCTGCACTCTGAATCTGCACTCTGCATCTGCACTCTGAATCTGCACTCTGAATCTGCACTCTGAATCTGCACTCTGAATCTGCACTCTGAATCTGCACTCTGCACTCTGAATCTGCACTCTGAATCTGCACTCTGAATCTGCACTCTGCACTCTGAATCTGGACTCTGAATCTGCACTCTGAATCTGCACTCTGAATCTGCACTCTGCACTCTGAATCTGCACTCTGCACTCTGCACTCTGAATCTGCACTCTGAATCTGCACTCTGCACTCTGAATCTGCACTCTGAATCTGCACTCTGAATCTGCACTCTGCACTCTGAATCTGCACTCTGCACTCTGAATCTGCACTCGGCACTCTGAATCTGCACTCTGAATCTGCACTCTGAATCTGCACTCTGAATCTGCACTCTGAATCTGCACTCTGCACTCTGAATCTGCACTCTGAATCTGCACTCTGAATCTGCACTCTGCACTCTGAATCTGCACTCTGCACTCTGAATCTGCACTCTGAATCTGCACTCTGCACTCTGAATCTGCACTCTGCACTCTGAATCTGCACTCTGCACTCTGAATCTGCACTCTGAATCTGCACTCTGCACTCTGCACTCTGAATCTGCACTCTGAATCTGCACTCTGCACTCTGAATCTGCACTCTGAATCTGCACTCTGAATCTGCACTCTGCACTCTGAATCTGCACTCTGAATCTGCACTCTGAATCTGCACTCTGCACTCTGAATCTGCACTCTGAATCTGCACTCTGAATCTGCACTCTGCACTCTGAATCTGCGCTCTGCATTCTGAATCTGCACTCTAAATCTGCACTCTGAATCTGCACTCTGAATCTGCACTCTGAATCTGCACTCTGAATCTGCACTCTGAATCTGCACTCTGTACTCTGCACTCTGAATCTGCACTCTGAATCTACACTCTGAATCTGCACTCTGAATCTGCACTCTGCACTCTGAATCTGCACTCTGAATCTGCACTCTGAATCTGCACTCTGAATCTGCACTCTGCACTCTGAATCTGCACTCTGAATCTGCACTCTGCGCTCTGAATCTGCACTCTGCACTCTGCACTCTGAATCTGCACTCTGAATCTGCACTCTGAATCTGCACTATGAATCTGCACTCTGCACTCTGAATCTGCACTCTGAATCTGCACTCTGCACTCTGAATCTGCACTCTGCACTTTGAATCTGCACTCTGCATTCTGAATCTGCACTCTGCACTCTGAATCTGCACTCTGAATCTGCACTCCGAATCTGCACTCTGAATCTGCACTCTGCACTCTGAATCTGCACTCTGAATCTGCACTCTGCACTCTGAATCTGCACTCTGAATCTGCACTCTGAATCTGCACTCTGCACTCTGAATCTGCACTCTGAATCTGCACTCTGAATCTGCACTCCGCACTCTGAATCTGCACTCTGCACTCTGAATCTGCACTCTGCACTCTGCACTCTGAATCTGCACTCTGCACTCTGAATCTGCACTCTGCACTCTGCACTCTGAATCTGCACTCTGCACTCTGAATCTGCACTCTGAATCTGCACTCTGAATCTGCACTCTGAATCTGCACTCTGAATCTGCACTCTGCACTCTGAATCTGCACTCTGCACTCTGAATCTGCACTCTGAATCTGCACTCTGCACTCTGAATCTGCACTCTGAATCTGCACTCTGAATCTGCACTCTGCACTCTGAATCTGCACTCTGAATCTGCACTCTGCACTCTGAATCTGCACTCTGCACTCTGAATCTGCACTCTGCACTCTGCACTCTCAATCTGCACTCTGCACTTTGCACTCTGAATCTGCACTCTGAATCTGCACTCTGCACTCTGAATCTGCACTCTGAATCTGCACTCTGAATCTGCACTCTGAATCTGCACTCTGAATCTGCACTCTGAATCTGCACTCTGAATCTGCACTCTGCACTCTGAATCTGCACTCTGCACTCTGAATCTGCACTCTGAATCTGCACTCTGAATCTGCACTCTGAATCTGCACTCTGCACTCTGAATCTGCACTCTGAATCTGCACTCTGAATCTGCACTCTGCACTCTGAATCTGCACTCTGAATCTGCACTCTGAATCTGCACTCTGCACTCTGAATCTGCACTCTGAATCTGCACTCTGCACTCTGAATCTGCACTATGAATCTGCACTCTGAATCTGCACTCTGAATCTGCACTCTGCACTCTGAATCTGCACTCTGTACTCTGAATCTGCACTCTGAATCTGCACTCTGCACTCTGAATCTGCACTCTGCACTCTGAATCTGCACTCTGAATCTGCACTCTGCACTCTGAATCTGCACTCTGAATCTGCACTCTGAATCTGCACTCTGAATCTGCACTCTGCACTCTGAATCTGCACTCTGCACTCTGAATCTGCACTCTGAATCTGCACTCTGCACTCTGAATCTGCACTCTGAATCTGCACTCTGAATCTGCACTCTGAATCTGCACTCTGAATCTGCACTCTGCACTCTGAATCCGCACTCTGAATCTGCACTCTGAATCTGCACTCTGAATCTGCACTCTGCACTCTGAATCTGCACTCTGCACTACGCACTCTGCACTCTGAATCTGCACTCTGAATCTGCACTCTGCACTCTGAATCTGCACTCTGAATCTGCACTCTGCACTCTGAATCTGCACTCTGAATCTGCACTCTGCACTCTGAATCTGCACTCTGCACTCTGAATCTGCACTCTGAATCTGCACTCTGAATCTGCACTCTGAATCTGCACTCTGCACTCTGAATCTGCACTCTGCACTCTGAATCTGCACTCTGAATCTGCACTCTGCACTCTGAATCTGCACTCTGCACTCTGAATCTGCACTCTGAATCTGCACTCTGAATCTGCACTCTGAATCTGCACTCTGCACTCTGAATCTGCACTCTGAATCTGCACTCTGCACTCTGAATCTGCACTCTGAATCTGCACTCTGCACTCTGAATCTGCACTCTGAATCTGCACTCTGAATCTGCACTCTGCACTCTGAATCTGCACTCTGAATCTGCACTCTGAATCTGCACTCTGCACTCTGAATCTGCACTCTGCATTCTGAATCTGCACTCTAAATCTGCACTCTGAATCTGCACTCTGAATCTGCACTCTGAATCTGCACTCTGAATCTACACTCTGAATCTGCACTCTGCACTCTGCACTCTGAATCTGCACTCTGAATCTGCACTCTGAATCTGCACTCTGAATCTGCACTCTGCACTCTGAATCTGCACTCTGAATCTGCACTCTGCACTCTGAATCTGCACTCTGCACTCTGAATCTGCACTCTGAATCTGCACTCTGCACTCTGAATCTGCACTCTGCACTCTGCACTCTGAATCTGCACTCTGAATCTGCACTCTGAATCTGCACTCTGCACTCTGAATCTGCACTCTGAATCTGCACTCTGCACTCTGAATCTGCACTCTGAATCTGCACTCTGCACTCTGAATCTGCACTCTGCACTTTGAATCTGCACGCTGCACTCTGAATCTGCACTCTGCACTCTGAATCTGCACTCTGAATCTGCACTCCGAATCTGCACTCTGAATCTGCACTCTGCACTCTGAATCTGCACTCTGAATCTGCACTCTGAATCTGCACTCTGCACTCTGAATCTGCACTCTGCACTCTGAATCTGCACTCTGGACTCTGAATCTGCACTCTTAATCTGCACTCTGCACTCTGAATCTGCACTCTGAATCTGCACTCTGCACTCTGAATCTGCACTCTGCACTCTGAATCTGCACTCTGCACTCTCTGCACTCTGAATCTGCACTCTGAATCTGCACTCTGCACTCTGAATCTGCACTCTGCACTCTGAATCTGCACTCTGCACTCTGAATCTGCCCTCTGCACTCTGAATCTGCACTCTGCACTCTGCGCTCTGAATCTGCACTCTGCACTCTGAATCTGCACTCTGAATCTGCACTCTGCACTCTGAATCTGCACTCTGAATCTGCACTCTGCACTCTGAATCTGCACTCTGAATCTGCACTCTGCACTCTGAATCTGCACTCTGCACTCTGAATCTGCCCTCTGCACTCTGAATCTGCACTCTGAATCTGCACTCTGAATCTGCACTCTGCACTCTGAATCTGCACTCTGAATATGCACTCTGCACTCTGAATCTGCACTCTGAATCTGCACTCTGCACTCTGAATCTGCACTCTGAATCTGCACTCTGAATCTGCACTCTGAATCTGCACTCTGCACTCTGAAACTGCGCTCTGAATCTGCACTCTGCACTCTGAATCTGCACTCTGAATCTGCACTCTGCACTCTGAATCTGCACTCTGCACTCTGAATCTGCACTCTGCACTCTGAATCTGCACTCTGAATCTGCACTCTGCACTCTGAATCTGCACTCTGAATCTGCACTCTGAATCTGCACTCTGCACTCTGAATCTGCACTCTGAATCTGCACTCTGAATCTGCACTCTGCACTCTGAATCTGCACTCTGCACTCTGAATCTGCACTCTGAATCTGCACTCTGAATCTGCACTCTGCACTCTGAATCTGCACTCTGAATCTGCACTCTGAATCTGCACTCTGAATCTGCACTCTGAATCTGCACTCTGCACTCTGAATCTGCACTCTGAATCTGCACTCTGAATCTGCACTCTGCACTCTGAATCTGCACTCTGAATCTGCACTCTGAATCTGCACTCTGCACTCTGAATCTGCACTCTGCACTCTGAATCTGCACTCTGAATCTGCACTCTGCACTCTGAATCTGCACTCTGCACTCTGCGCTCTGAATCTGCACTCTGCACTCTGAATCTGCACTCTGAATCTGCACTCTGCACTCTGAATCTGCACTCTGAATCTGCACTCTGCACTCTGAATCTGCACTCTGAATCTGCACTCTGCACTCTGAATCTGCACTCTGCACTCTGAATCTGCCCTCTGCACTCTGAATCTGCACTCTGAATCTGCACTCTGCACTCTGAATCTGCACTCTGAATATGCACTCTGCACTCTGAATCTGCACTCTGAATCTGCACTCTGCACTCTGAATCTGCACTCTGAATCTGCACTCTGAATCTGCACTCTGAATCTGCACTCTGCACTCTGAAACTGCGCTCTGAATCTGCACTCTGCACTCTGAATCTGCACTCTGAATCTGCACTCTGCACTCTGAATCTGCACTCTGCACTCTGAATCTGCACTCTGCACTCTGAATCTGCACTCTGAATCTGCACTCTGAATCTGCACTCTGCACTCTGAATCTGCACTCTGAATCTGCACTCTGAATCTGCACTCTGCACTCTGAATCTGCACTCTGCACTCTGAATCTGCACTCTGAATCTGCACTCTGAATCTGCACTCTGCACTCTGAATCTGCACTCTGAATCTGCACTCTGAATCTGCACTCTGCACTCTGAATCTGCACTCTGAATCTGCACTCTGAATCTGCACTCTGCACTCTGAATCTGCACTCTGAATCTGCACTCTGAATCTGCACTATGCACTCTGAATCTGCACTCTGAATCTGCACTCTGAATCTGCACTCTGCACTCTGAATCTGCACTCTGCACTCTGAATCTGCACTCTGAATCTGCACTCTGCACTCTGAATCTGCACTCTGAATCTGCACTCTGCACTCTGAATCTGCACTCTGAATCTGCACTCTGCACTCTGAATCTGCACTCTGAATCTGCACTCTGAATCTGCACTCTGCACTCTGAATCTGCACTCTGAATCTGCACTCTGCACTCTGAATCTGCACTCTGAATCTGCACTCTGAATCTGCACTCTGCACTCTGAATCTGCACTCTGCACTCTGAATCTGCACTCTGAATCTGCACTCTGAATCTGCACTCTGCACTCTGAATCTGCACTCTGAATCTGCACTCTGAATCTGCACTCTGAATCTGCACTCTGCACTCTGAATCTGCACTCTGAATCTGCACTCTGAATCTGCACTCTGCACTCTGAATCTGCACTCTGCACTCTGAATCTGCACTCTGAATCTGCACTCTGCACTCTGAATCTGCACTCTGAATCTGCACTCTGAATCTGCACTCTGAATCTGCACTCTGAATCTGCACTCTGCACTCTGAATCTGCACTCTGAATCTGCACTCTGAATCTGCACTCTGCACTCTGAATCTGCACTCTGAATCTGCACTCTGAATCTGCACTCTGAATCTGCACTCTGCACTCTGAATCTGCACTCTGCACTATGCACTCTGCACTCTGAATCTGCACTCTGAATCTGCACTCTGCACTCTGAATCTGCACTCTGAATCTGCACTCTGAATCTGCACTCTGCACTCTGAATCTGCACTCTGCACTCTGAATCTGCACTCTGCACTCTGAATCTGCACTCTGAATCTGCACTCTGAATCTGCACTCTGAATCTGCACTCTGAATCTGCACTCTGCACTCTGAATCTGCACTCTGAATCTGCACTCTGAATCTGCACTCTGCACTCTGAATCTGCACTCTGCACTCTGAATCTGCACTCTGAATCTGCACTCTGCACTCTGAATCTGCACTCTGCACTCTGAATCTGCACTCTGAATCTGCACTCTGAATCTGCACTCTGAATCTGCACTCTGCACTCTGAATCTGCACTCTGAATCTACACTCTGCACTCTGAATCTGCACTCTGAATCTGCACTCTGAATCTGCACTCTGAATCTGCACTCTGCACTCTGAATCTGCACTCTGAATCTGCACTCTGCACTCTGAATCTGCACTCTGCATTCTGAATCTGCACTCTAAATCTGCACTCTGAATCTGCACTCTGAATCTGCACTCTAAATCTGCACTCTGCACTCTGCACTCTGAATCTGCACTCTGAATCTGCACTCTGAATCTGCACTCTGAATCTGCACTCTGCACTCTGAATCGGCACTCTGAATCTGCACTCTGAATCTGCACTCTGAATCTGCACTCTGAATCTGCACTCTGCACTCTGAATCTGCACTATGCACTCTGAATCTGCACTCTGCACTCTAAATCTGCACTCTGCACTCTGCACTCTGAATCTGCACTCTGAATCTGCACTCTGAATCTGCACTCTGAATCTGCACTCTGCACTCTGAATCTGCACTCTGAATCTGCACTCTGCACTCTGAATCTGCACTCTGCACTTTGAATCTGCACTCTGCACTCTGAATCTGCACTCTGCACTCTGAATCTGCACTCTGAATCTGCACTCCGAATCTGCACTCTGAATCTGCACTCTGCACTCTGAATCTGCACTCTGAATCTGCACTCTGAATCTGCACTCTGCACTCTGAATCTGCACTCTGCACTCTGAATCTGCACTATGAATCTGCACTCTGCACTCTGAATCTGCACTCTGAATCTGCACTCTGCACTCTGAATCTGCACTCTGCACTCTGAATCTGCCCTCTGCACTCTGAATCTGCACTCTGAATCTGCACTCTGAATCTGCACTCTGCACTCTGAATCTGCACTCTGAATATGCACTCTGCACTCTGAATCTGCACTCTGAATCTGCACTCTGCACTCTGAATCTGCACTCTGAATCTGCACTCTGAATCTGCACTCTGCACTCTGAAACTGCGCTCTGAATCTGCACTCTGCACTCTGAATCTGCACTCTGAATCTGCACTCTGCACTCTGAATCTGCACTCTGCACTCTGAATCTGCACTCTGCACTCTGAATCTGCACTCTGAATCTGCACTCTGCACTCTGAATCTGCACTCTGAATCTGCACTCTGAATCTGCACTCTGCACTCTGAATCCGCACTCTGAATCTGCACTCTGAATCTGCACTCTGCACTCTGAATCTGCACTCTGCACTCTGAATCTGCACTCTGAATCTGCACTCTGAATCTGCACTCTGCACTCTGAATCTGCACTCTGAATCTGCACTCTGAATCTGCACTCTGAATCTGCACTCTGCACTCTGAATCTGCACTCTGAATCTGCACTCTGAATCTGCACTCTGAATCTGCACTCTGAATCTGCACTCTGCACTCTGAATCTGCACTCTGAATCTGCACTCTGCACTCTGAATCTGCACTCTGCACTCTGAATCTGCACTCTGAATCTGCACTCTGCACTCTGAATCTGCACTCTGCACTCTGCACTCTGCACTCTGAATCTGCACTCTGAATCTGCACTCTGAATCTGCACTCTGAATCTGCACTCTGCACTCTGAATCTGCACTCTGAATCTGCACTCTGAATCTGCACTCTGAATCTGCACTCTGCAGTCTGAATCTGCACTCTGAATCTGCACTCTGAATCTGCACTCTGCACTCTGAATCTGCACTCTGAATCTGCACTCTGAATCTGCACTCTGAATCTGCACTCTGCACTCTGAATCTGCACTCTGCACTCTGAATCTGCACTCTGAATCTGCACTCTGAATCTGCACTCTGCACTCTGAATCTGCACTCTGAATCTGCACTCTGAATCTGCACTCTGAATCTGCACTCTGCACTCTGAATCTGCACTCTGAATCTGCACTCTGAATCTGCACTCTGCACTCTGAATCTGCACTCTGAATCTGCACTCTGAATCTGCACTCTGAATCTGCACTCTGCACTCTGAATCTGCACTCTGCACTCTGAATCTGCACTCTGAATCTGCACTCTGAATCTGCACTCTGAATCTGCACTCTGAATCTGCACTCTGCACTCTGAATCTGCACTCTGAATCTGCACTCTGAATCTGCACTCTGCACTCTGAATCTGCACTCTGAATCTGCACTCTGAATCTGCACTCTGCACTCTGAATCTGCACTCTGCACTATGCACTCTGCACTCTGAATCTGCACTCTGAATCTGCACTCTGCACTCTGAATCTGCACTCTGAATCTGCACTCTGCACTCTGAATCTGCACTCTGCACTCTGAATATGCACTCTGCACTCTGAATCTGCACTCTGAATCTGCACTCTGAATCTGCACTCTGAATCTGCACTCTGAATCTGCACTCTGCACTCTGAATCTGCACTCTGAATCTGCACTCTAAATCTGCACTCTGCACTCTGAATCTGCACTCTGCACTCTGAATCTGCACTCTGAATCTGCACTCTGCACTCTGAATCTGCACTCTGCACTCTGAATCTGCACTCTGAATCTGCACTCTGAATCTGCACTCTGAATCTGCACTCTGCACTCTGCACTCTGAATCTGCACTCTGAATCTGCACTCTGCACTCTGAATCTGCACTCTGAATCTGCACTCTGAATCTGCACTCTGAATCTGCACTCTGCACTCTGAATCTGCACTCTGAATCTGCACTCTGCACTCTGAATCTGCACTCTGCATTCTGAATCTGCACTCTAAATCTGCACTCTGAATCTGCACTCTGAATCTGCACTCTAAATCTGCACTCTGCACTCTGCACTCTGAATCTGCACTCTGAATCTGCACTCTGAATCTGCACTCTGAATCTGCACTCTGCACTCTGAATCTGCACTCTGAATCTGCACTCTGAATCTGCACTCTGCACTCTGAATCTGCACTATGCACTCTGAATCTGCACTCTGCACTCTAAATCTGCACTCTGCACTCTGCACTCTGAATCTGCACTCTGAATCTGCACTCTGAATCTGCACTCTGAATCTGCACTCTGCACTCTGAATCTGCACTCTGAATCTGCACTCTGCACTCTGAATCTGCACTCTGAATCTGCACTCTGCACTCTGAATCTGCACTCTGCACTTTGAATCTGCACTCTGCACTCTGAATCTGCACTCTGCACTCTGAATCTGCACTCTGAATCTGCACTCCGAATCTGCACTCTGAATCTGCACTCTGCACTCTGAATCTGCACTCTGAATCTGCACTCTGAATCTGCACTCTGCACTCTGAATCTGCACTCTGCACTCTGAATCTGCACTCTGAATCTGCACTCTGCACTCTGAATCTGCACTCTGAATCTGCACTCTGAATCTGCACTCTGCACTCTGAATCTGCACTCTGAATCTGCACTCTGAATCTGCACTCTGCACTCTGAATCTGCACTCTGAATCTGCACTCTGAATCTGCACTCTGCACTCTGAATCTGCACTCTGCACTATGCACTCTGCACTCTGAATCTGCACTCTGAATCTGCACTCTGCACTCTGAATCTGCACTCTGAATCTGCACTCTGAATCTGCACTCTGCACTCTGAATCTGCACTCTGCACTCTGAATCTGCACTCTGCACTCTGAATCTGCACTCTGAATCTGCACTCTGAATCTGCACTCTGAATCTGCACTCTGAATCTGCACTCTGCACTCTGAATCTGCACTCTGAATCTGCACTCTGAATCTGCACTCTGCACTCTGAATCTGCACTCTGCACTCTGAATCTGCACTCTGAATCTGCACTCTGCACTCTGAATCTGCACTCTGCACTCTGAATCTGCACTCTGAATCTGCACTCTGAATCTGCACTCTGAATCTGCACTCTGCACTCTGCACTCTGAATCTGCACTCTGAATCTGCACTCTGCACTCTGAATCTGCACTCTGAATCTGCACTCTGAATCTGCACTCTGAATCTGCACTCTGAATCTGCACTCTGAATCTGCACTCTGCACTCTGAATCTGCACTCTGAATCTGCACTCTGCACTCTGAATCTGCACTCTGCATTCTGAATCTGCACTCTAAATCTGCACTCTGAATCTGCACTCTGAATCTGCACTCTAAATCTGCACTCTGCACTCTGCACTCTGAATCTGCACTCTGAATCTGCACTCTGAATCTGCACTCTGAATCTGCACTCTGCACTCTGAATCTGCACTCTGAATCTGCACTCTGAATCTGCACTCTGAATCTGCACTCTGCACTCTGAATCTGCACTATGCACTCTGAATCTGCACTCTGCACTCTGAATCTGCACTCTGAATCTGCACTCTGAATCTGCACTCTGAATCTGCACTCTGAATCTGCACTCTGAATCTGCACTCTGCACTCTGAATCTGCACTCTGAATCTGCACTCTGCACTCTGAATCTGCACTCTGAATCTGCACTCTGCACTCTGAATCTGCACTCTGCACTTTGAATCTGCACTCTGCACTCTGAATCTGCACTCTGCACTCTGAATCTGCACTCCGAATCTGCACTCTGAATCTGCACTCTGCACTCTGAATCTGCACTCTGAATCTGCACTCTGAATCTGCACTCTGCACTCTGAATCTGCACTCTGCACTCTGAATCTGCACTCTGAATCTGCACTCTGCACTCTGAATCTGCACTCTGAATCTGCACTCTGCACTCTGAATCTGCACTCTGCACTCTGAATCTGCCCTCTGCACTCTGAATCTGCACTCTGAATCTGCACTCTGAATCTGCACTCTGCACTCTGAATCTGCACTCTGAATATGCACTCTGCACTCTGAATCTGCACTCTGAATCTGCACTCTGCACTCTGAATCTGCACTCTGAATCTGCACTCTGAATCTGCACTCTGAATCTGCACTCTGCACTCTGAAACTGCGCTCTGAATCTGCACTCTGCACTCTGAATCTGCACTCTGAATCTGCACTCTGCACTCTGAATCTGCACTCTGCACTCTGAATCTGCACTCTGAATCTGCACTCTGCACTCTGAATCTGCACTCTGAATCTGCACTCTGAATCTGCACTCTGAATCTGCACTCTGCACTCTGAATCTGCACTCTGAATCTGCACTCTGCACTCTGAATCTGCACTCTGCACTCTGAATCTGCACTCTGAATCTGCACTCTGAATCTGCACTCTGCACTCTGAATCTGCACTCTGAATCTGCACTCTGAATCTGCACTCTGAATCTGCACTCTGCACTCTGAATCTGCACTCTGAATCTGCACTCTGAATCTGCACTCTGAATCTGCACTCTGCACTCTGAATCTGCACTCTGAATCTGCACTCTGAATCTGCACTCTGAATCTGCACTCTGCACTCTGAATCTGCACTCTGCACTCTGAATCTGCACTCTGAATCTGCACTCTGCACTCTGAATCTGCACTCTGAATCTGCACTCTGCACTCTGAATCTGCACTCTGAATCTGCACTCTGAATCTGCACTCTGAATCTGCACTCTGCACTCTGAATCTGCACTCTGAATCTGCACTCTGAATCTGCACTCTGAATCTGCACTCTGCACTCTGAATCTGCACTCTGAATCTGCACTCTGAATCTGCACTCTGCACTCTGAATCTGCACTCTGAATCTGCACTCTGAATCTGCACTCTGCACTCTGAATCTGCACTCTGCACTCTGAATCTGCACTCTGAATCTGCACTCTGAATCTGCACTCTGCACTCTGAATCTGCACTCTGCACTCTGAATCTGCACTCTGCACTCTGAATCTGCACTCTGAATCTGCACTCTGAATCTGCACTCTGCACTCTGAATCTGCACTCTGCACTCTGAATCTGCACTCTGAATCTGCACTCTGCACTCTGAATCTGCACTCTGAATCTGCACTCTGAATCTGCACTCTGAATCTGCACTCTGAATCTGCACTCTGCACTCTGAATCTGCACTCTGAATCTGCACTCTGAATCTGCACTCTGAATCTGCACTCTGCACTCTGAATCTGCACTCTGAATCTGCACTCTGAATCTGCACTCTGAATCTGCACTCTGCACTCTGAATCTGCACTCTGCACTATGCACTCTGCACTCTGAATCTGCACTCTGAATCTGCACTCTGCACTCTGAATCTGCACTCTGAATCTGCACTCTGCACTCTGAATCTGCACTCTGCACTCTGAATCTGCACTCTGCACTCTGAATCTGCACTCTGAATCTGCACTCTGAATCTGCACTCTGAATCTGCACTCTGAATCTGCACTCTGCACTCTGAATCTGCACTCTGAATCTGCACTCTGAATCTGCACTCTGCACTCTGAATCTGCACTCTGCACTCTGAATCTGCACTCTGAATCTGCACTCTGCACTCTGAATCTGCACTCTGCACTCTGAATCTGCACTCTGAATCTGCACTCTGAATCTGCACTCTGAATCTGCACTCTGCACTCTGAATCTGCACTCTGAATCTGCACTCTGCACTCTGAATCTGCACTCTGAATCTGCACTCTGAATCTGCACTCTGCACTCTGAATCTGCACTCTGAATCTGCACTCTGCACTCTGAATCTGCACTCTGCACTCTGAATCTGCACTCTGAATCTGCACTCTGAATCTGCACTCTGAATCTGCACTCTGAATCTGCACTCTGCACTCTGCACTCTGAATCTGCACTCTGAATCTGCACTCTGAATCTGCACTCTGAATCTGCACTCTGCACTCTGAATCTGCACTCTGAATCTGCACTCTGAATCTGCACTCTGAATCTGCACTCTGCACTCTGCACTCTGAATCTGCACTCTGAATCTGCACTCTGCACTCTGAATCTGCACTCTGCACTCTGAATCTGCACTCTGCACTCTGAATCTGCACTCTGCACTCTGAATCTGCACTCTGAATCTGCACTCTGAATCTGCACTCTGAATCTGCACTCTGCACTCTGAATCTGCACTCTGAATCTGCACTCTGAATCTGCACTCTGCACTCTGAATCTGCACTCTGCACTCTGAATCTGCACTCTGAATCTGCACTCTGCACTCTGAATCTGCACTCTGAATCTGCACTCTGCTGCACTTGCACCTGAATCTGCATCTGAATCCTACACTCTGAATCTGCACTCTGCACTCTGAATCTGCACTCTGCACTCTGCACTCTGAATCTGCACTCTGAATTTGCACTCTGCACTCTGAATCTGCACTCTGAATCTGCACTCTGAATCTGCACTCTGCACTCTGAATCTGCACTCTGAATCTGCACTCTGCACTCTGAATCTGCACTCTGCACTCTGAATCTGCACTCTGAATCTGCACTCTGCACTCTGAATCTGCACTCTGAATCTGCACTCTGAATCTGCACTCTGCACTCTGAAACTGCACTCTGAATCTGCACTCTGCACTCTGAATCTGCACTTGAATCTGCACTCCTGAATCTGCACTCTGAGCACTCTGAATCTGCACTCTGCACTCTGAATCTGCACTCTGAATCTGCACTCTGAATCTGCACTCCTTACTCTGCACTCTGAATCTGAATTCTGCACTCACTCTGAATCTGCACTCTGCACTCTGAATCTGCACTCTGAATCTGCACTCTGAATCTGCACTCTGCACTCTGAATCTGCACTCTGCACTCTGAATCTGCACTCTGAATCTACTCTGAATCTGCACTCTGCACTCTGAATCTGCACTCTGAATCTGCACTCTGCACTCTGAATCTGCACTCTGAATCTGCACTCTGAATCTGCACTCTGCACTCTGAATCTGCACTCTGAATCTGCACTCTGCACTCTGAATCTGCACTCTGAATCTGCACTCTGCACTCTGAATCTGCACTCTGAATCTGCACTCTGCACTCTGAATCTGCACTCTGAATCTGCACTCTGAATCTGCACTCTGCACTCTGAATCTGCACTCTGAATCTGCACTCTGCACTCTGAATCTGCACTCTGAATCTGCACTCTGAATCTGCACTCTGCACTCTGAATCTGCACTCTGAATCTGCACATCTGAATCTGGCACTCTGAATCTGCACTCTGAATCTGCACTCTGCACTCTGAATCTGCACTCTGAATCTGCACTCTGAATCTGCACTCTGAATCTGCTACTGAACCTGAATCTGCACTCTGAATCTGCACTCTGCACTCTGAATCTGCACTCTGAATCTGCACTCTGCACTCTGAATCTGCACTCTGAATCTGCACTCTGAATCTGCACTCTGAATCTGCACTCTGAATTGCCACTCTGAATCTGCACTCTGAATCTGCACTCTGAATCTGCACTCTGAATCTGCACTCTGAATCTGCACTCTGAATCTGCACTCTGCACTCTGAATCTGCACTCTGCACTCTGAATCTGCACTCTGAATCTGCACTCTGAATCTGCACTCTGAATCTGCACTCTGCACTCTGAATCTGCACTCTGAATCTGCACTCTGAATCTGCACTCTGCACTCTGAATCTGCACTCTGCACTCTGAATCTGCACTCTGAATCTGCACTCTGCATCTGAATCTGCACTCTGAATCTGCACTCTGAATCTGCACTCTGAATCTGCACTCTGCACTCTGAATCTGCACTCTGAATCTGCACTCTGCACTCTGAATCTGCACTCTGCACTCTGAATCTGCACTCTGAATCTGCACTCTGCACTCTGAATCTGCACTCTGAATCTGCACTCTGAAAAAAAATCTGCACTCTGAATCTGCACTCTGCACTGCTGAATCTGCACTCTGAATCTGCACTCTGAATCTGCACTCTGAATCTGCACTCTGCACTCTGAATCTGCACTCTGAATCTGCACTCTGCACTCTGAATCTGCACTCTGCCAATCTGCACTCTGAATCTGCACTCTGAATCTGCACCTACTGCACTCTGAATCTGCACTCTGCACTCTGAATCTGCACTCTGAATCTGCACTCTGAATCTGCACTCTGAATCTGCACTCTGCACTCTGAATCTGCACTCTGAATCTGCACTCTGAATCTGCACTCTGAATCTGGCACTGCCTCTGAATCTGCACTCTGAATCTGCACTCTGCACTCTGAATCTGCACTCTGAATCTGCACTCTGAATCTGCAATCTGAATCTGCACTCTGAATCTGCACTCTGCACTCTGAATCTGCACTCTGAATCTGCACTCTGAATCTGCACTCTGAATCTGCACTCTGAATCTGCACTCTGCACTCTGAATCTGCACTCTGAATCTG
>NW_028251027.1:305000-306932 GCF_964263255.1 Lissotriton vulgaris | reverse complement strand
CTACCACAATCCCTGGTCAGCTGGAGTAAGAGGCAAAGGACATGTCCCTGGCCTGTAAACTGTCTCCAATGTCTCCCGCTGCCTGGGGAAATGCTCAAATGGATAAGCGGCGTGCCAGCGTTTGCTTTGGGTTCACCACTACCACACCCACGCACCAACCACCCACCATCGTTTTAGTCTGCAACAGCACATGCGCGGTTGCTTGCAATTATCAATTGTTGCAACACTCTAAAAAGGACGTTTAACCCACCCATTGCTTACCATTGGCTGGCTTCATTGTCAATCATTTTTTCTTCCTTTTCATTGGTGAACACGTATCAGAGCATGTTGGCTTCACTTTGTCTCCGTGTGTTCGTTTTATTCTCTGGAGCATGGATGAAGTGCTGCTTGACTTGGATTGTGAGGTCATTTTTCTTGTTTTTTGCTTTCAAGAAAACGTGTAACCCTTAGAGTTGGCGCTCGTGCTTCCCGGTATTTCCCAGAGCTGAACACAAACATTGTGACATGTGACCGGCATCTGAAACGTACATTTCGACCACCTGTCACTCTTATTGATGAGAAAACTGTAAACATACTCCCTTAGTTTAAGAATGTTGCCATGCAGTATGGGCCCAATGTACAGAGCTTTTTCGAGGTCATTGTCTGTGACTGCAAAAATGCATTTTTTAATGTACAAATGCCCAATTTGTGATTCGGTAACTTATTAGCGATTTGCACGTTGGGTTTGAGATTCGGTATTAGGAAGGGGCGTGTTTAGGGTCCTTTCTGAATAGCGACGCTCAGTGGTATGTGTGAACATTTTGCGACCGTACTGCGGTTGCAAAACATTTGCTTTTTACCACTAACTCCGAGTTGGTTGAAACCCATTCACAAATTCCCCTTTGTGAACATTGGTGAAAAGATTTTTTAAGAGCAGGCAGTGTTCTCACTGCCTCCTCATAAAACATGAAAACTTTTCATTTTTCATTTAGAAACAAATCCCATTTTCCTTAAGGAAAATGGGGTGAATCCCCCCCTCCCCACCCCCACCCAAAAAAAATGCTTTAATTTAAAAGAAATCACAGACTTGGTAGTCTGCTGATCCCAGAAGGCCACCATCCCTATGATTTTTGCGATTCCCAATAGGTCGCAAACCGAGACCTACCTCATTGATATTCATGAGGTAGGTCTAATTACGCCCCACTGGGACTCGCTAAATGTGTTAAATACATTTTTATACATCACTGTTTGCGATTACCAAATTACAAATTGCAAAAATTCGCTATTAGGTAAATGCAAATCCAAAACTACGCACATCTCGTTTTATGTGTTTTTCTGAATTAACGTTTGCCACTGTGTCACATTTACTTATTTGTTGATTGCCTCTTTTATGATTGAGTATGTTTTATTCATCATCGAAACACACAGATATTTCGAAAGGTTTGTTTCTTTTTTACCTCTACCCACCCCTAAATACTAAAATCACCCTGATCTCCCTTTACCTCCACCCACCGAACCCTACATTTTCCCTTACCTCACTTTACCTCTACCATTTGAACCCTAAAATCACCAATGCATCCCTATATCCACCGAACGACAAAATCATCCTTGCTTCTCATTACCTCTACCCACCTCAAACCCTTAAATCACAGTAACTTCCTTTTACCTCTACTCACTGCCAAACCCTAAAATCACCCTTTCCTCCCTTTACCTCCAACCACCTCTGGATCCTAAAATCTCGCTTACCTCCTTTTATGTTTAGCCACCCAAGAATCTTAAATTCACTCTTTCCTCCCTTTTCCCCACCGACCCCTGAACTTCGAAAATCTCTCTTATCTCTCTTTACCTCTATGCATACCTGAACCCTAAAATCACCCTTTTATTTATTTACCTCTAACTTACATTGAACTCTAAAATCACCCTTACGCCCACTTTATCTCTACTGAACCCTGA
>NW_028251027.1:195000-300000 GCF_964263255.1 Lissotriton vulgaris | reverse complement strand
TAAGACAAAATCCTAAACTTACTGCCATTTTGGTATTCACAGAAAGCACTTACTCATTTTGGTATTCACAGAAGTTAGGAGTCCTAACTTTAGGACTCCTAAATGCCTTCTGCGAATACCGAAAGTCTCAAAGTTAGGATTTTTCTCAGTTTAGGAGTAGTAAAGTTAGGGCTCCTAACTTCTGTGAATACCAAAATGAGTAAGTGCCTTCTGTGAATACCAAAATGAGTAAGTGCCTTCTGTGAATACCAAAATGAGTAAGTGCCTTCTGTGAATACCAAAATGGTAGTAAGTTTAGGATTTTGTCTTAAGTTAGTTCTGTGAATCGGGCCCTATGTTTGTAAGTAGAATCTCTAATAAAGTGTTGATGCTGAAAAAGAAACATTGACCCGAAAGCTTTTCTGAGTACTTTTACCATCTCATTGAATGGGTCTCTCTCTCTCTCTCTCCTTCCTCTCTCTCCCCTCTCCATCTTTCTTTCTCTCTTTCTCTCTCTCTCTCTTTCTCTCTCTGTCTCTCGCTCTCTTTCTCAGTCTCTGTCTCTCTCTCTCTTTCTCTCTCTCTGGCTCCCCCTCTTTCTCTTTCTCTCTCTCTGTCTCTCACTCTCTTTCTCTGTCTCTGTCTCTCTCTCTCTCTTTCTTTCTCTCTCTTTCTCTCACTCTGTCTCTCTCTCTCTCTCCGTCTCTCTCTCTCTCTGTCTCTCGCTCTCTCTTTTTCCGTCTCTGTCTCTCCCCCTCTTTCTCTCTCTCTCTCTCTTTCTTTCTCTCTCTTTCTTTCTTTCTCTGTCTTTCTCTCGCTCTGTCTCTCTCTCTTTCTCTGTCTCTGTCTCTCTCTATCTCTCTCTCTCTCTCATTCTCTTTCTCTATCTCTCTCTCTTTCTCCATCTCTGTCTCTCTCTCTCATTCTGTCTTTTTCTCTCTTCCTCTCTCTCTGTCTCTTTCTCTCTCTTTCTCCGTCTCTGTCTCACCCTCTCTTTCTCTTTCTTTCTATCTCTATCTTTCTTTCTCTCTCTTTCTCTCGCTCTGTCTCTCTCTCTTTCTCCGTCTCTGTCTCTCTCTCTATCTCTCTCTCTCTCACACACAGATTCTGATAGAATAGGAGCTGTCTGTCACCTATGTGAGAGCTACTGGATCTGCCACTGTCTTTTAGCCATATTGTAGAGTTGCAAGTCTGTAGTGCAACATGGCTGACCATTAGGCAAAGAACACGCTATGATGCATACAGTGATGGCCACGAGGGGCCTTGATCTGTTTTCTTTGTGTGGGATTATTTTCTGCCGTCACAAAAAACATTTTCAGGAACAAATGACTGTAACACCTCGTCAGCAAGCGTAAACCAACAAGAAATTAAAAATACACTTATGCATCAATATTCTATAATGGGGGCACGAAATGTGAGCCAAAGAACGAGGGTGCTGAGTAAAGCACAAATTAAGCAATAATAAAAAAAATGATAACCGCCACCTATAATTGGGTATGAAGCCTGCAATCTACTTATGTGGTGTGAAGCCATCAGCTGCAAGAAGGAGCATGGCTTGGCTGCAATGACTGAAAACTCACAAATACACAAAAGCATTCAAGTAAAGAAAAACTACAGGCCCGATTCACAAAACTAACTTAAGATAAAATCCGAAACTTACTACCATTTTGGTATTCACAAAAGGCACTTAGGAGTCCTAAAGTTAGGACTCCTAACTTCTGTGAGTACCGAAATGAGCAGCAGCCTGATTCATGTAGCTAAATTGCACTCGCAAAGGGCCAGATTCTCAGAATCTGGCCCTTTGCGAGCGCAATTTTTGCATTTGGTATTCATGATACCAAATGCAAAAATCGCTATTTAAGAATTCGCATATTTGCGTGGAATGGCATTTAAGGAATCTCTAATAGAGATTCCTTAAATGCTATTCATGACACACAACAAAATAGCGATTTTGGACTTTTGGGGCCGCTATTTACCGACAGGTCAGACCTGTCGGTAAATAGCAAAAACTCAGAAAAATGCTTTTAAAAGCATTTTTCAAAGTTGCATGTAGCACACACACATGTCCTTTGGACATGTGTGTGCGCAACACCTGTCCATAAGTGCATTTTAGGGGTGCTACAGGGCGTCCTTTGGACACCCCTGTCACCCTTAAAATCGCTATCTCAGTTGCGAGTAGCAAATTGCTACTCGCAAATCCCCATTCATTCCAATGGGCCTCTTGGCCCATAGGAATGAATGGGGAGTATTTGCGAGTAGCAAATTGCTACTCGCAAATAAAGAACATGTAGGAATCGCTATTTAAGTTGCAATTCCTACATGAATGCCGTTTTGCGTGTCCTCAATAGCGAATCGCTATGATTCGCTATTAGGGACACGCAAAACGGCCCGTACATGAATCAGGCTGTAAGTGCCTTCTGTGAAATCCGAAATGGTAGTAAGTTTAGGATGTTTTCTTAAGTTAGTTCTGTGAATCGGGCCTTACATGTTTATTGAGTTGCCTCCAAGCTGAAGTCCACAGTATTGGCTCCGTATAAAGACAGCATTAAAAAGGCCAAGCAAAGTAGGGGCCACACCTCCATCTGCATTTTTGTTGCATCTTGAAACTTGTTGGGGTGACATTTGGGTGCTTTTTACATGGTGGGAACGGAGCGGGCAAGCAACGAAGGGGCATGAGGTGTTATGGTTGTGCACACAGGGCACGCAACAACTGGGGATGTGGCAGAGCGTACAAGCAGCAATGCAGGAGTGGAGTGGGGGATGGGGGAATGGGGCAAGCAACAATGCGGGAGAAGATAGTCAGGCAGGGGGGGGGCAAGTAAAAAGAAAAATAAGTACCTCTGAAAGTGGAGAGCAGTGGAAGGAGAATCACTGGGCAAGGGAAACAGTGCTTGGGGCATACGTCAGGGTATGGGCACGAAGAGGAAGGAAGCCGGCCCTCACTGACCAAAGAGAAGTAAGGAAATGAGAGACGTGACGAGCCAACCGATGATACACTGAGATATATAAAAAGGGATGGATGGGATGCTTAAATTAATCTCAGCCACTGGCAATCACTCTGGGCCTCATCCAAATCAATCATTATTTTACACACTATGCCACCTCAAACCAGTCTGGGCCCTGCTCCAATGGGAACAGTGCATCCCAAGCTGCCAGGCCAGGTCATGGGGTTTTGAGCACCTGCACCTCTTTGACACTTTGCCTCCTCCACACGACTGTACTTTAGATCTCACCCCAGATATACCATGTGCTGTTGTTTGTGAGCTAGTTTGTTGGAACAGCTCCCATTTTAGTCTTTCCTATTATGTTTGCAAGTTCACACGTCATCAAGTGTTTTTGGGTAACAGAATTAAGACACAATGAGTGATGGGAAGGCAACATGTAGGCCCTCATTGCGAGTGGGCCTCTTAATTGCGATGGGGCCATTAACAGCAATTACCGGCCCCCTCAGAATGATGAAATCTCCGGGAACCCCACCGATCTCTTAATTTCAGGAGCCGAAAACTCGCGTGGGAAGTCCGGCCCAGAATGAGGAACGACTGAGGGAATGCGACTCAGAATTACTGATTCCCCCGGTAATTCCTCATTTGAGAGTGGACCCTCCGGATCCAACTTGTAATAGGTCAGATGTTACCCTTCCCCAGTGTTGCTGGGACCCCCAGTAATTTCAGGGGTGGGAAACACCGCCCATAGCAAGGCCAGTCAGAATGAGGGCCACAGTGCAAGCAGATAGGAGCAGCGCGGCGATGTAAATACGAACTGTTAGCATTTTATGTGCAATTAAAAGCTACTGGATTCATAATATTGTGGAAATCAACATTATATAGGCATCGTTTGTGGTTTTAATAAGTCACAGTTATTTGGCTTTAAGATTGTTGATGTTTCAACCTCAAATGTCAATACTTAGATGGGGTCTTCCTCAGGACAAAAGTTGGACCCAGCTATAAAGGTTACCAACTGTTAGAAAGGGAAGAAAACACAGGCTGGGGAATGTATCTTAGATCAGTATTGGAGGGCTTTACAAAGCAAGCCAATACTCCTGATGCACTATTCTTGATTAATATAAAGAATTCTTCAAACTTTTCCATTTGCAACTCTGGGCCTGATCTAGATCTCTGCGGACGGGCTACCCCGTCACAACGGTGATGGATTTCCCGTCAGCTGAAATATACATTCAATAGGATATAATGGGATTTATATTCCGATGGACGGGATCCCTGTCACCGCTGTGACGTAATAACCAGTCGGCCAAGATCTAAATTAGGCACTAAGGAGGTCATTAGGATGGCAGGAGGACATTGCCCGCCCGCCATCCTCACGGGGAATGGGACCGCCCGCCATAAGGGCGGGGGTCTTGTGGTGAGGATTAGGATGCACCCGCCTCATTTTTAACATTGTGGCAGGCGTTGCTCTCTGCACCGCCCACCACAATGCTAAAAATTAATGCATGCATTTGTTTACACGAAGCGGCAGGCACCGCGCGGTGCCTGCTGCTTCGTGTATGCAAATGCTGGGGGGTACCACAGGTGGTACACAGACAAAATATCGAGTTTTAAATATCGATATACAATAATATCGAAGTTTAAATATCGATGGGACAAAATATCGAAGGTAAGTAATATCGACAGTCTTAATATCGATATTAGTATGATATCAGTAATATCGAAGTTTTAAATATCGATGTCAATAATATCGAAATAAATAACTTCGATGTTACTAATATCAATTTTTAAATAAATTTAGTGTATATTATATTGTATTTATTATGTTTTATTATTTATTTTTATTGTAATTTAATTAAATACTGTCTTTTACTACTGTAGCGGGTTGTGGGTTTATAGGGGAATAGGGTGGGAAGTAATTTAATTATGTTAAACTAATTATTAATTAGTAGGAATTATTAATTAATTAATTGAGAATTAATTTTTAATTAATTTTAATTAATTGATTAATTGATAAATATGTTCTGTAGCGGGTTATGGGTTTATAGGGGAATAGGGTGGGAAGTAATTTAATAATAATTAATTAATTATTATAAGTTTGTACATATTTTAATTAATAATTAATTGGTAATTAATTTATATTAATTAGTTAATTAATTAATATATTTTGTACATATTTTTATTTATTAATTAGTTGGTAATTAATTAATATTAATTAGTTAATTACATTAATTATAGTAATTTTTTAATATATAATTTTTTGTTATTCTTAATTAATTAATTGGGAAAAATAATATTAATTATTAAATTAAATTAATTACAGCTAATGTGCTAATATATTTACTTTATTGTTATTGTTAATTAATAATTAATTGGTAATTAAATAATATTAATTAATTTTGGGTAAAGGAGTATTTTTAGGGTTCAGGGTCAGTTTTCAGTTTTTGGGTAAAGGGGTATTTTTAGGGTTCAGGGTCAGTTTTCAGTTCTTGGGTAAAGGGGTATTTTTAGGGTTCTGGGTCAGTTTTCAGTTTTTGGGTAAAGGGGTATTTTTAGGGTTCAGGGTCAGTTTTCAGTTTTTGGGTAAAGGGGTATGTTTAGGGTTCAGGGTCAGTTTTCAGTTCTTGGGTAAAGGGGTATTTTTAGGGTTCAGGGTCAGTTTTCAGTTTTTGGGTAAAGGGGCATTTTTAGGGATAAGGGTCAGTTTTCAGTTCTTGGGTAAAGGGGTATTTTTAGGGTTCAGGGTCAGTTTTCAGTTTTTGGGTAAAGGGGTATTTTTAGGGTTCATGGTCAGTTTTCAGTTTTTGGGTAAAGGGGTATTTTTAGGGTTCTGGGTCAGTTTGGGTTTTTTGGGGTACAGGGATATTTTTAGGGTTCAGGGTCAGTTTTGGGTTTTTGGGGTACAGGCGTACAGGGTAAAAACAAAACAAAATTACATTAAATCAATTAAATAACATTAAAAAAAATAAAATTACATTAAATTATTAAGTGTTTTATTTATTTTAAATGTATATGTATTAGTTTTAATTTTGTTTTAATATTTTTATTTAATATTTGTAAAATTATATGTATTTTAAAATTATTTTTACATTATTATTAATACATTTAAAAAAACGATTTTTAATTCCGATATTTTTGTACTACGATATTATTTTTTCGATATTTTTGTACTTACCTTTATGAAGATATGATTCCAATATTTTTGATGTCGATATTTTTGTGCCGATATTTTTGTAGTTCGATATTCTGTCTGTCGATATTATGTCAGACATTCACCACAGGTACCCCCCTGTGTGCACCACCCACCTGTCCTTCACTCTGGGGGCCCGCGGGGGGGCCCCCAGAGTGAACACCGCATGCCTTTCCGTGGCGGCATCCACCTGAGCCCATTGTAATAAGGCTGGCGGTGTCTAATAGACACCGCCACCATATTAATCCTTTTACGCCCTGGCCACAAGGCGACCGGGGCGGAAAAGCGGCAGACGGGCTTTCCGTCCGCCGCGGTCCCCCCGCCTTCCTAATATGGCGGGGGGAATTTAGGTGCGGATGGCGGGAAGATTGCTCCCGCCAAGCAGGAGGATTGCCCCCGCCAGGACGGCGGTGGCTACCGCCAGCCTGGCGGGCAATCCGCCCGCCATCCTAATGGGCCCCTAAGTCTTTTTAGTATGTATACCCAGTTTCCACATAGAATATATTGGGTTGCCCCAAACATGCGTCGGATTCAGGCATCAGACTTTAAAAAGAGATGCAGAGTGTTTAGAATTCTCTGAGGTCTCAGTCACCTCTTAAAATGACTGGAACTCTGAAAAGAGCTTGAGATGTAAACACGAGTAAGATAGAATAACGAGACAAAGAATTTGTATTTCAAAGATGTATTCATCCTTCTAACCCTGTTGGAAAGTACTTAAGGCTTTTGTTCCCCATCGCAGACAAAAGCCTTTCCCCAGCTGAAAATCTTGTGCAGACTGGGTCGCCATTTTCAAAATTCTGCAACCAGCAGACGAACAGAGACCAGTTTGTCTTTTTAACGTGTCTGGCGCCATGAGGCACGCTGTTTCCAGCAATTTCAATAACCTTTGATGCAGGTGAGCACGAGTACATTTCAGCTTTGGAAGAAAAATTGCATTTTTCCTGTGGCCATGCCTACAGGTGCACCAGTGCAAGCTGAAAGAGGGGAGGCTTTATTTATTTATTTATAAAGTTTTATAGAGCGCAAACTGGATCCCGAAGGATATCAGAGCGCTTTACAATTTGAGGCAAAGGAGAACATGCAATAATCATATACAGGAATAATAAACAGTACCGAAAACAATAATCGAAACAAGAGTCAAATGGGGAGTCTCAAATGTTGAACATCTGCTCTACAGACTCCCCTGGTCGCCGGGATCAAGAGAAAAATGTGTGTCTTTCTACTACAGCATCATAGTGTCTATGACACGCAGATCTTTGGTTGTGTCTATTTTCAGTTGGTGGAAGACTTCACCCAACAACAGAAACAGCAGATTCTTTCTGTGGGTGCAGCTTTGTCGTGGGCTTTCAAATTGAGATCCAAGGCCCTCAACAACCATTGCCGCCTCAAGGACAGGCAGGGGTTCACGTTCCTGCCGGGCAGCAGGAGGAGGGTGGATATGAAGATTGCTGATGAGAAGAAGTGGCCTCCATCAATGGCAATGTGAGGGCGAACCTTTAGGCGCCGTGAACCTCTGCGCGATCTCAGATGGAGCTTGGACATACTTTGAACCCTCTATCACGGGAAACATCCTTTACAGCGCAACCATTACATCGCACTACACTTACAACGCAGTCATAACATCGCAACATCATTTGAAATGCATGCCACTACAACGCAGGGATTACAACGCATACCATTACAATGCATACCATTACAACGCATAGTACCCTTACACTATCCAAAACCTACCCTACTGTTGCAACTCTGGAGTTAGAATAGTAATTTGCACCCCTATACTATCCAATACTTACCTGAAATGCAATGTAATGGTATGCGTTGTAATGGTATGCGTTGTAAAAGTATAATGCGATGTAATACAATGCGTTGTAAAGGTAGATTCTAAAAATGTGATGTAGTGTCATGCGATGTAATGGAGTGCGTTGTAAAGGATTCCTCTTCCACAGCATGGATTTTCCGCTGCATAATAGAATTCGCTTGACCAGCCTCCTTCCACTAGTTTCTTTCTTTAAAAATAATTTTGGGGTCCTTTCTATCAGTCCAGGTACATCTCCGCCGACCCCAGTGCGACGTCCAAGGTCCTAGGACCAGCTCCGGACACTAATCCCACTGGCGCCGATGGGCCTCATTCAGTTGCTGATCCTCACCCCACAGTATTGTGGGGCAACGCCCCAGCCAACGACCGGACCGGAGCTGGACTGGGAACCCAAACCAGCCCTGGCACTTTTCTGGGACCAGCCCCTGGGGAAGCACTGCCTGCCCCGGGAGCTTGCTTGCTGCTTTTGCCACTGGGGGGCGATATTAGAGCACTGCTGCAAAACCGGCCCCCAGTAAGAAAACTGGCTCCCACCCTTTCAGCCTCCCGGGGAAATGCCCGATGCCCGGTACGGCCAGTCCAGCCCTGGGTCTGAGTCTATCCTGCCCATAGGACTGTTAAAAATTAATTTTATTACTACAATCAGTGGAAGCTGTGTTTGGGTGTTAAATTGGTACCAATAAGGCATAATCTTATCCCATCTAGTGTTATCATGTGTAAAAATGACAAAATAATGAAGTAATACTATTACCAATTGTGTAGCATTATGCTGCATAATTTGCTTTTTCTTGTCACATAATTTTCTTAACCCTGCGGCATAATTTGCTACTCCACTGCCACATAATTAAAGTGGCCTGGGCTATAGTTCTCAACCCAGTTTGTGCTTTTGCACATTGACTGTTTTGTCACATTGAGCCTTATTTTGCGCTATGACTGGTGTGCAAATCAGTTGCAGTGTAAAATTCCCATTTGGTAGAATTCACAGAATTATGTCTGTTTCATTGAAATTAAACAGGCAGAAGGAGACTGTTTCGGGAATCCTTCCGGATTCTACTGAATGCACTATCAGCTAGATTGATGAAGCATTTTTGCGGGCGCAAACGGTGCGAATCGCAGAATTCGGCCGTTTGCGCCTGCAAAAATGGCATTTGAAATTCATCATTGGGTCATGTACTCGCAATTTGAGAAATCGCAAAAAATTGCGATTTCTCAAATTGCGATCGCATTTAAGGAATCTCAATTTGAGATTCCTTAAATGCTATTCACGACCCAATAAAAAATTGCGAATTCGCAATTTTTTCCCGCTATTTACCGCAAAGTCAGACTTCGTGGTAAATAGCAAAAACTGAGAAAAATTTACTTTTTTGCATTTTTCTCAGTTGTATGTTACACACACACATGTCCTTTGGACATGTGTGTGCGCAACATGAGTCTAATTTACATTTCAGGGGTGCTACAGGGTGTCATGTGGACACCCCTAGCACCCTTGAAATCGCATCCTTATTTGCGAATAGCAAATTGCTAATCGCAAATAAGCAATGTGTAGGAATCGCAATTTATTTTGCGATTCCTACATGAATCCCGTTTTGCGAGTCTGTAATAGCGATTCCTTATTATTCGCTATTACAGACTCGCAAAACATGCCGATGATGAATCAGGCTGTAATTGATGCCTGCGACGCCTCTTCCAAATACCGAATCACTAAACCAAATTGCAATTCGTTAGCAAGCTACTGAATCCTAATTTGGTATCTGTACATTACAAATTGCTTTTTTGCGGTCCCAAATGGGCTGATTCTGCAAATCGACCCGTTTCGGTTGGCAAAAAAGTTTTGTAGAGATGCATCTTAGCTCCTAGAGAGGGAATCTGAAAGAAGCCTTGAGTTTGTGGCTGGAGCGTGTCGTTTCGTATCCCACTTCTGACACCATTGTCACAGGAGCACACCTCGGGGGCCACAGACCTCTGCAAGCCCGGACTCTCCCGCGCATCAGTACCAGTGCGCCTGTCGGTGCCTCTCCGCAGGGGGCCGCCCGGGCTCCGGGGGTAATTAGCTTGATAAGTAATCATGCCGGAACCATATGAAAGACTGTTCATGGCAGATGTCTCATCTTTCTTCCTCTGAAACATGGCATTTCTGTGAAGCAGCTATCAAGAGGCTTCGCACATCAATTGACGCTGCCCATATGGAGTGCACCGCATGAGCATATATAATATCGAGCGTGTGCGTTGATTACGAAATTGGATCTTGGAAGCTAATTATTGGGATAAATATATGTAAAAGAAAGAGAAAAGCGCTTCGCAGCAGTGCCCGGGGCACTAGGCGCAAAGAGCTGTCACACCACTCCGCAACGTCTGATCATTTAGGAAAAGAAATCCAAACAGAATGTTAGTGTCTGCTTGATGTTACACATCACCTCAAGATTTACAAAATCCTGTTATTCGCTGTTTACCCAGCTTTAATGTTATGTTATGCATGCTCCCCTATCCAAAAAATCACCTGCCTTTGCTTTCAATAGCTACACAGAGCGAAGGGGTAGTGGGGAGTCCCCTCCCCTAAAGTAAAATACCTGGCCCCCTGTCACCCACCACCCACTACATTTACACTCCCACTGACCAACATCAAAGGCAACCTGGTGTACTCCACCCACCCACAACCCCTTCTCTTCAACTCTTTCATGTCCTTTGGCCTTCCCTTCCTCCTCCCTAGCTAAACCTCATCCTCTCTCCTGGAATTCAGAAAGGGACTTTGACTGATCCCAGCAAGAACCTAGCGCTTAGATACCCTTGCGGGTGATTAGATGTGCTCTACAAACCCAAGTTGGTTGATTGATTGACAGCTGTGCTCTTCGCCCTCACATGATTGGAGAGAACCACCACACTGGCAACTTGTATGACTGCTATGTTTTCCTCTGTCAGCGAGGGTCAGGAGAGACCTCCACTGAGAAGGCATGTGGCAGTAGGCACCGGAAGAGGCACAAGTCACACCATCCCAGGTGACTCCCTGGGGTCTCTGGAGACCCAGAGAGAAGGTCGAATGCAGGTGGCACCACCAGTCATGGTTCTCAACAGTCCTGGAGGAAGCCGGGGAAACCAGGAAACGCGTTTGCTTCTCTTGGTGGCCTAACTACGCAGTTACTACTACATCATCACAGGCAACAACTGAATTTTAAAACAGTTAATCATGCTAATTTCTCTTTTTTAACAACTGCATATAAGGTTTTCCACAGCCAGGAAAGCTGATTATAAAATTTTACTACAAGTCCGATCCTGCCGGCAATAGGTGGGGCGCGTGGGGGTGTAGCAAGAAAATTCCCTAACTGTCGGGTCGAGCTCCCACCACACTGCAGTCTGCTCATAGTTTACGCAACTTAAATGTCATGTTGGGTGTGGGCCCCGCCTTGCGTGGTGGATCCATATTTCCGTTAAGGACACAGTTGAATTTTACATTTTTTATAAAGAAGAAAGATGCAGGAAGACAAGAGACAATCATATACAATCACTGTATATACATGTCCTGTTGGAAGCATTAGTGCTAAAGAACAAGGTGATTACAGATCTCATTAAAGATACCTCTTCCATGATCGTTTTTAGGTCTCGCCTTTTCCATTCCTCAGGAATGGAAAATGGAGAGAATTCAAGTGCTCAAAATACTTGTCAGACTAAGGCTTTTTTCTGTGCGGTTTTCTTCGAGTTCACGTGAATCACGTGACCAAACAAGCACGCGCATCAGCCTCCCTCCCTCCCTCCTAATTGCATTTTTCACGGCCGCCACCACATCAAAGGGCTTCTCCCAGCGTGTGCTCTGCGGCTTCTCCTCCCCTAATTATTCATGGCTGGCCGGCCGTACTTTCAGTTTCCCGGCCGCTCTTGTTTCCCTAATTCTCTCCCACACTATCACGTGCCCTCTCTTGTACTGTTTTCTCTCTCAGCTCCCTTTTTCTCTATATCTTTATGTGTCAACTGTGTCTCTCTCCAGATTATTTGCCTACCCGTTTGTTTCATTTCAGTCTGTCTGTCTTATTCGTCCCTTTGTTTTCTTTCATCATATGTGCCAGGCTGTCACCCCTCATCGCTCTCTTTTCTGTTTTCTGCATTTGCTTGTTATTCATGGCTGGCTGGCCGTACTTTCAGTTTCCCGGCCGCTCTTGTTTTCCTAATTCTCTCTCACGCTATCATGTGCCCTCTCTTGTACTGTTTTCTCTCTCAGCTCCCTCTTTCTCTATATCTTTATGTGTCAACTGTGTCTCTCTCCAGATTATTTGCCTACCCGTTTGTTTCATTTCAGTTTGTTTGTCTTATTCGTCCCTTTGTTTTCTTTCATCATATGTGCCAGGCTGTCACCCCTCATCGCTCTCTTTTCTGTTTTCTGCATTTGCTTGACTCTTTCACTTCCAAGCTTATTAAAGCATAACCCAAGACGGAATACAAACCACTTTATCCATTAGCATTATCCTTTTTATGAAATGTATTAATCTACTTGAAGTTGTGCGGGGCTTCTCCGAGAGGTAATGAGGTGTCAGCATCTGCTGGGGACCGAAGAGGCTTCCTCCTCTCAAGACACAGACGATCCTCACTTAACTGAGCGCCAGCAAAAGTGGGCTGGGACCGACTCCATTAAACCCTTCAGATGCTTGAGAAGAATCATTTCATACAGCTAATACCCAGTGAGGGATGCGCGCGCATGCAGCTATGCAGAAGACGTGCAAGAGAGGCGCGGAAACATCCTTACAATGAGACACAGCGTTAATAGGTGCGCGTGATGTGCAAGGATATTATGATATGCAGTGAACCTTCCATTGTTACTATTAAACATGCATCTTTCCCTATGCCGACATGCACAAACAGTGGAAACAAGTACGGTGTTGTTGGCCAATACACTGACTGAATACGACCATAAGCATCAAACAAACAAAAAGCCACAACCTCAGCAACCACCAAAGAAAATGATGGTTGCAAGCATATCCAGGTCCTTTGAAGTTTGTGTCAGTGCTCATCACACAGCAGGAGCAGAGGCTGGGATCAGTCCTTGGGACTGCCTGCTGCTGGGCAACGAGAAGGCACTCAAATATCAATAAAGACTATTAGATGGCAATCAGCAGTTGAACTAAGCCAGAACACAATTTGCAGTTTTTTAGAGGTTTCTCACTTGAGAAGGTTTGCTGGTTTGTGGCCAACTAATTATGTCATTTGTATATCTTATTTTTGGGTCATTTATTAAAGTCGTTTTTCCATCACTAAAACTTTCACATAGTCATTTTGGCTAGCCTCCACACAACCACACACCCAACCACACACCCAACCACACACACAACCACACACACAACCACACCACACACACAATCTCACACAAAACCACACACAACCACACACCCAACCACACACACAACCACACACAACCACACACAACTACACACACGCAACCCCACACACACAACCCCACACACAACCCCAAACACCCACACACACCCCCAAACACCCACACACACACAACCCCACACACAACCCCACCACCATACACGCATACAACCACTCACACATACAACCACTCACACATACAACCACTCACACATACAACCACTCACACATACAACCACCCACACATACAACCACTCACACATACATCCACCCACACATACCACTACTCACACATACAACCACTCAAACAACTACACACACAACCACACACAACCGCACACACACAAACACACACATCTGTCGCCCTCACTCTATCTATTCCCCTCACTCTATCTATCTATTGCCCTCACTCTATCTCTCTATCGCCCTCACTCTCTATCAATCTATCTATCTATCGCCCTCCCTCTATCTATCGCCCTCACTGTCTATCTATCTATCTATTGCCCTCACTCTGTCTATCTATCTATCGCCGTCACTCTGTCTATCTATTTATCGCCCTCTATCTATCTATCGCTCCATCACAGCATCACTCAGGGGCACCACAGCATCACTCAGCACCACCACAGCATCACTCAGCACTACCACAGCATCACTGGTTCAAATATGTTCTCTCAATGTTTGAAGCTTTATTGCAAATGTCACAAAAATGTTTTAATATTTCACTTCTGTTCTTGGATTTTAGTCACTGAACATAATCTTCACAACAGTTATTTATAAAAGTTTAAGCTATTGCCATTAAAAATTACAATCACTTTTATTTAAGTGCTAATTATTTAAAAAAAATTAAAAGCCAATGTTAATTGTAATATCAATACATCTAAGTAAAGGCAATACAAAACATGTGACATTACAAATGCTAAAAGTGTCACATATGCTAAAGTTAAAAGTATTGGCATTGCAAATCACAAAACATAAATAGAAAATGTCATTTACAAAACCAATAGCTCCAAATTTCCTACTGCGAGACCTATTGGGAACGCCAGTTCTTGTTTATATTACGTCTCAACCCATTCGCTCATTGTCCCCAGTTTTAGTTTACTCAATCCTCACTCTGCAAATGATCCTCTGACAATTGTATCAGGTCTGGGAGTCTAGGGGCCCGATTCACAGAACTAACTTAAGACAAAATCCTAAACTTACTACTTTTAGTATTCACAGAAGGCATTTAGTAGTATTAAAGTTAGGATTGTGTCTTAAGTTTGACCTAAGACAGACTTAAGACAGACTTAAGACAGTCTTAAGACAGATTTAAGACAGACTTAAGAGACTTAAGTTAGGATTTTGTCTTAAGTCTGTCTTAAGTCTGTCTTAAGTTTGTCTGAAGTCTGTCTTAAGTTTCTCTTAAGTCTGTCTTAGGTCTGTCTTAAGTCTGTCTTAAGTCTCTCTTAAGTCTGTCTTAAGTTTGTCTTAAGTTCGTCTTAAGTCTGTCTTAGGTCTGTCTTAAGTCTCTCTTAAGTCTGTCGAAGGTCTGTCTTAAGTCTGTCTTAAGTCTCTCTTAAGTCTCTCTTAAGTCTGTCTTAAGTCTGTCTTAAGTCTGTCTTAGGTCTGTCTTAAGTCTCTCTTAAGTCTGTCTTAAGTCTCTCTTAAGTCTGTCTTAGGTCTGTCTTAATTGTGTCTTAAGTCTATCTTAAGACTGTCTTAGGTCTGTCTTAAGTCTGTCTTAAGTCTCTCTTAAGTCTGTCTTAAGTCTCTCTTAAGTCTGTCTTAAGTTTGTCTTAAGTCTGTCTTAGGTCTGTCTTAAGTCTCTCTTAAGTCTGTCTTAAGTTTGTCTTAAGTCTGTCTTAAGTCTGTCTTAGGTCTGTCTTAAGTCTCTCTTAAGTCTGTCTTAAGTTTGTCTTAAGTCTGTCTTAAGTCTGTCTTAGGTCTGTCTTAAGTCTGTCTTAAGTCTCTCTTAAGTCTGTCTTAAGTATGTCTTAAGTCTCTCTTAAGTCTCTCTTAAGTCTCTCTTAAGTTTGTCTTAAGTCTGTCTTAAGTCTGTCTTAGGTCTGTCTTAATTGTGTCTTAAGTCTGTCTTAAGACTGTCTTAGGTCTGTCTTAAGTCTGTCTTAAGTCTCTCTTAAGTCTGTCTTAAGTCTCTCTTAAGTCTGTCTTAAGTTTGTCTTAAGTCTGTCTTAAGTCTGTCTTAAGTCTGTCTTAATTTTGTCTTAAGTCTGTCTTAAGTCTGTCTTAAGTCTGTCTTAGGTCTGTCTTAAGTCTGTCTTAAGTCTCTCTTAAGTCTGTCTTAAGTATGTCTTAAGTCTCTCTTAAGTCTCTCTTAAGTCTCTCTTAAGTTTGTCTTAAGTCTGTCTTAAGTCTGTCTTAGGTCTGTCTTAATTGTGTCTTAAGTCTGTCTTAAGACTGTCTTAGGTCTGTCTTAAGTCTGTCTTAAGTCTCTCTTAAGTCTGTCTTAAGTCTGTCTTAAGTCTGTCTTAAGTCTGTCTTAATTTTGTCTTAAGTCTGTCTTAAGTCTGTCTTAAGTTTATCTTAAGTTTGTCTTAAGTCAAACTTAAGACAAAATCCTAACTTTATCCTCCAAGATCTAAATCCGGCCCTAAGACTGTCACTAGGAACTGCACCGGGCGCTCTATTGGGTGCTTATTCTACACCTTAGTCCACTGTTGATAGGTCAGGGCTCTCCATTTATGAGCCACAATCAGCCTTGCCGCCAGCAACCCGTAGGTCAGTCATTTTTCTGTAGCTGAGGCAAGAGGGTACATTCCCTTCTTGTCCGCTAGGCCGAATAACACAGTGAGAGGTGTCCCTGGCAGTTTATCACTGTGATGTCCTTGATGGTCCTCAACAGCTGCTTCCAAAAGGGATTGTATCTGTGGGCATAGCCACCACATATGCACATAGGTTCCTCTTGACTTACATCTCCTCCGATAGGCGACAGAACCAACATGCACAGCCTACAATCGGACTAGGGTTCCATACCATCTTAGCATAATATACTATGCATTGACTCTATATTGAAGGCCGGTGGAGGGTTCTGCTTCTCTCTGCCTTATTAAAAACCAACCAGCCTCAGTCAGTTCTAGGTCAAGATCCCCTACCCAACGTTTGGGGCAGTTTAAAATTGAAAGTGGAACTCTTTTGCCCAGTCCTCTGTAGAGTCCAGACAGTGCTTGGCTTATAGCACCATCTGCAAAGATGTCCTCTAGCCTTGCAGTGTCTCTGGCTCCATTCTCCTTAGTCGTGGGCTGTCTGTGTCAGGCGGTAAATACCCCCAGACCCCAGCCGACAGTCATTGGCACAACGATCTCTACCCTTGGGGCACCGTTCTCATATTGCGACCCAAACATAGTGATTTACCTCCTTCCCAAAGCAATTAACCTCTGTCGACTAGTCCTGGTGGAAATTCTGGGTTTCCCACCGCAGGGGTCATGTGGGATGGATACGTCATTATCCCTCTCGTCTGAACCGCCCTGTTCCAGTACGCAAGAGTTGACTAGGTAGTCCATATCAAGGGACCTCCAGCTCTAGGGGCCTTGAGGGGGATCCACCACTAAAGATGCTGGGGGAATTTGCTTAACATCAGCTTAAAATGGCATACAACTACCTAGGGAACACCATGCCAACACTAGAGTCAATTGGACTGCTAGTATGTATCTTTCTATATTGTGAATGCCTATGCATCTATCCAGACACGTTGCTTGTTGTTCCATAAAAAGACCCACATTTGTTTCTGTATCGACTTCAGGACATCAGGCGGGATCACCACAGGCAATGCCCTAAAGAGGTAGAGAATTTGGTGCTTGAAATTCATATTAATTCAATTTATTCTTCCAACCCATCAATAAAAGTCTTTGGACAATACATCAAGCAACAGGGCTACATGACTGTATGTCCCTTGCCCTAGCAGGAATCCCCACATACAGTCAGTTCACATTCCGGCCAGTTCAAACTGGTAGCGCAATGCTGTTGCATCAATCGCCTCTTTCTCAACTCCCATTCCTGTTGCCTTTGCTTTTTGGTGGTTACCGTTGATCCCAGCCACTTTCTGGAAGGATTTCTGAATCCAAAATGAGGGCTGGTAGAGAGATGGAGGGGTTAGTTATGAAGCAAAGACTACATTTACAAAGAGTGCCATTTTTACCTCCCAAAATCTCAGCTCTAAACCTGTAATTTCAAGATTCACCATTATATGTTGGTGCAATGGCTTCATTGTAAGGGCAAAAATGGGGAGAAATGGGGCAACCCTGTTGAGTTCCTCTAATCAAAATGATCATGTCTGAAACACGGAATCTCTCTCACAGCCTGATGGATTATTCCACACAATTGGGCAATATTTGGTATCTCATTTTGGGGCCCAGAGGGATTTGTTCCAACGTTTTTGTGAGAAATGACCAATTGACTTGGTCAACGCCTTCTTCGCAGCCAGTGACAGAAAGTTTACCTGGGTTTTGCTGACCTTCACTCTTTCTATCATAAATTAGGAGCCAGCCTGATGCTATCCCCTGTATGTCCATTCCTAATAAAGCCAGACTGGAAGGAGAGCACTAATATTGGCAACACTATTGGTTTTCAGCCTTGTGGTCGACAATTGGTCGATAGGATGCACAAGATTAGGGGTCCTCGCCTGGCTTTACTACCAGAGTGAGGAGAGATTCCATCATTGCTGGTGTGACTTCATGTGTGCTGATAAAAGAATTCTAGACCTTAGCCAAAAAAGGTAAAAGGAGAGGCAGAAACGCCTTATAAAAGGAGTTTTAAAACCCATCTGGGCCTGGGCCCTTATGATTGAGAAGCACTTTAATAGCTTGTTGTATTTCTTTAACTGTGATTATGTGTGCCAGCTCCTCTCTTACACCTGGGTCCATTCCCAGGAACTCCACATCAGGCAGCTAACTTTCCTGCTGTTGTGGATAGGCCGGCTTGCTCCCGCAACAGCTGGTGTAAAATTGGGAGAAAGTCTCTAATGTGTCTGGTCAATTGTCTGCAATTATCACTCTGTGTCCTTTACTTGATTTCTTCTTCTGCATGCTTGTATTTTATTAGCCAGCAATCTCCCTTTTCGTAATATAGCTGCCATGTTTTCCACAGCTTGTGGGCTGTGTTTTTAGTCGATTAAGCCTCTAATTTACTCCCGTTTGTGAGCTGTGATCGTTGTATTTTTCTAGTGTTTTTAATTTTAAATTCTGATTCTACACACACAACCTCAGCTTTAAGGTCAATGTTTTCAATTTAGTCAATTAGAGAACTGACGAAGTACGCTTTATTAGTTCCCCTCTCACCACTGCCTTGGCCGCATCCCAAATTGTTGCCCAAGCCAAGCCCTCCGTTTCATTCTCCTTGAAATAGATATCTACCACTTCTTTTATATTTTCTTAAAGGACAGGGACTTGAAAAAGTATTTGATTTATTTTCCGTTTCATTTATTTTCCTTTCTTAAGTCTTTAGCATTGAGTTTCTGAGGGAGAAATACACATTATATTTATCACAGGTGCGTGGTCTGACAAAATCAGGGTGCTTATCGCAGATGATTTAACCCAAGAGTATATAGAAGGGAATGTGAAAATATAGTTGATTCCTATCCACCTTAACGGCCATCTTGAGCGGGACGTGCATTCCCTAGAGCACTGGTTGCAACTTCAGGCGCTGGAACTTGCCCCCCATACCAAGAAGGCAGCCAAACGTACCCGAGCCTCTGTCCCTTGGTTTATGGAAGCACTAATAAAAAGCAAAAGTGCGTGTAAACACCTTGAAAGAGTCTGGCGGAGAAACTATAGACCCATGGACAAACCCACCTACAATCAAGCACTGAAAGAACACTATGTGAAAGTTCGGGAGGGAAAACAAACTTTCTTCTCTACAAAAATTGATCAGGCGGCCTACAAAAGCAGAGAACTTTTTAATATTGTAAAAGGTTTTTCGTCCTCTTTATCTATCAGTCGCCCTTTCATCCCAACGAGCGACTGGACCAAGCGTATGGCCTGCTTGTTCCATGAAAAAATTCAAATCATCCAGGACTCTTTCGCAATCCAGCCACCAGAGCACAAAGCTGCTGGTGATCTACCCCTTGGCGCTTGCTGTAACGTGGATTTCTCTCTCATTCAATTCCCTGGGATCACCCCTGAGCAATCCCTGACACTCATGAAAAATATTAAGTCCGGCTCACTTTCTGATCCATGTCCAGCAAAAGTACTGTCTTCCATTGCAGAAGCAATCAACCCTGTAGTTAATTCGATTTTAAATACTGTACAGCGGGAGGGGCATATGCCACAAACTTGGAAACATGCCGAAATCCTCCCTCTCTTAAAGAAACCTATGGCAGACCCTGAGGTCGCCAATAATGACAGGCCTATGTCCCTCCTGCCTTTCTTCTCCAAGGTCTTGGAGAAATATGTTAATGAAGTTACCACGAAGTACGTGGAGGTCAATCATCTCCTGCACCGAGCCAGTCAGGCTTCAGGGCCAACTTCAGCACGGAAACTGCCTTGTTAGAAGTTGCTGAGACAATAAAAGTCACGTTGGATAGAGGAGGTAACGCTGTCTTGGTAACGCTGTCTTTGTGTTGACCTCTCCGATGCCTTCGATACAGTACACCACAATAGACAATAGACTACAACAAAGACTTAAGGAGGGCGGGATCGGAGGCACGGTATTGAAATGGTTTGCGTCCTTTCTAAGTAACCACTCACAAATAATCTGGTCACCACTTTCACTGCAGAAATTCCATCCTTGAACGTTGGGGTTCCTCAGGGCTCAATTTTGAGCCCTACATTGTTTAATTTGTATATGGCTCCTCTTGCCCTTCTCGCCGAGAAACACGGCGCTAAAGTAGTGTCGTACGCCGACGACACTCAACTGCTGTTCACGTGTGAGAAGGGTACTGCATTCAATGGTACTAGGATAAACAGCTGCCTCTCTGAGGTTTTCTCCTGGCTCAGTCGAAATCAATTTAAGTGTAACTCTGAAAAGTCAGAGATTCTTTTTTTCGACTCTCGTACATATGAAGCATGGCATACCAGGTGGCTGCAGGACATGTCCCCCCACTCTCCTCTGCTGTTACTATCGTGAAAAACCTTGGGGATAAATTGGATGCTGCCCTTTCCATGAAGAAGCAAGTCCAATCGGTGGCTGGGGCCTTTTTTGGAGTGCTGAAAATGCTGAGGAATTTTCTCCCCCTGCTTCCAGTCTCCTACAGGAAAACATTAGTCCAGGCCCTTGTGGTGTCGAGACTGGACTACGTTAACTCCCTGTATTTGGGACTACCGGAGTAATTACTCGGCCATCTACAGATGATTCAGAACGTGGTGGGCAGGGCCATCTTTTTGACAAGACCTAGGACTCGCACGCCTCATCTTCTGTCTTCCCTTCATTGGCTTCCGGTGCGAAAAAGAATTCAGTTTAAAGCTCTAGTCTTGGCTTTCAAAGCTTTTTATAAGATTGGAGCCCCCTACCTAAGGGAAAGATTACAGCCTTATACATCGCAGCGCACATTAAGGTCCTCTACTCAGCGCTTGATCTTGTGGAGAAGTGTGGCTCAATGGTTGGAGGTGGAGAAGTGTGGCTCAATAGTTAGAGCAGCAGACCCTGATGCAAAGGTCTAGCCTGGGACCAGGGTTCAATTCCCTGACTTGCCGGGTCTTGGGCTCAAAATTCCACGGACCTGATAATTCTTGCCTCAGTGCCTATTCCAATCATGGAGTCCCACTCTGCAACTTTGGGCAATAGCTTGCTTAATCTCCACAACGGCCCCCACAACGCTTAGGATGCCTGGGAGTGCCCAGGAGTGTACGCCTCACAGGGAAAGCCAGGACGGGTTCCACAATGGTATTGGTACAAGCGCCTTGAGACCCTTGTGGGTGAGTAGTGCGCTATACAAGTATGAATTTACATTACATCTTGACTCCGAAGGTCTTGCTCTCCCGGGTAGGGGAAAGATCTTTTTAAGGGGTAGGATCTCGGCTATGGAATGGCCTCCCTCTCCCTCTGAGACAGATACCCGACCTCCTTACTTTTAGGAGGAATCTGAAAACATGTCTTTTCCAGCTGTAGGACTGCTCGATTCTGCTGGGGGGCGGGGTTCTGTATGCTGTTATGTGGTCTTTTTCTCTTAGCACCGGGACACTCTTGGGAGTAGCCGCGAACTCTCTAAATGCCAGATAACATAACATAACATAACATCCAGGGAAAGCACTAAAGCAGATCCACAAAAATGCATAGGATCCATCTGTCTGGCCGCATTCATTACTTCTTTTTGTTTGAAATAATTAATCCTAAACAGGACGTCTGTTGTTATACTATTCTAAGTCTGACAGGAACCAACCATTCCCTGGGTAGAGTCTAGCTCTGTTGAGAGACCATCAGGGTCCTGCAGGAGAAATTGGAACAAAATGTCATTGAACTGTTGTAAGCAAACCTCAGCAAGGCCTACTTAGTGCAAGAGGTTCGCCCTTCTCTGCACGGAGTCCTCAGACCATAGGAAGAAGTTGGCAATGAAACTGGAAAATACAAAAGCAAAGTTTATTAAACCTTTAAAGGTGGTACTACAGTCCACACAACACCCTTCAGTATTGTATAGAGTAGCACACCGAACTAAAGCACATGGCCCCTTTTATACACAATAAGGGGGACCAAAAGAAGGCGGTACAAAATACAAAAGCAGTTTCAGGACCATACAAGGACATATTGGAAGGCACAATCGATAAGTGGGCGGAGTTAACAGTCTCCGGAAACTAGTAAACACATTCCTATCTGCAACTAATTAGTAACAGCCGTAGACCCTACTGAGCATGTCTGGACATGCTGGAAGTGGGGGATGGGAAATATAGCCTGTTGCCGGGCAGACTTCAAGCGCAGTTAACAAGGAGGTAGAACAAAGCACATGGCGATGTATGGCATACAAAATGGCTGCTACAAATACAAAATGGAGTCGGTACGTTTGCTACGATATAGGTCAAATACAGCATGTCTTCTGCTAATGCTTAACCCAATCGCTGTTGATTTACAACAGAACCTGCCACTCCACGCCCAAAGGGACTCCACGAGAAGACAGCCTGAAATGCATTAGTAAATGCTGCTGTGCCCTCTCTAGTTGGCCCTTCAAATTATGTGGGTTATTCAGGGTTTCAGTGACTGGACCCCAATCTCCTGAGAATTTTAGACCCCTTCATGTTGGTGAGAGAGACGAAGGCTCTGCGATTTAAACTCTGCATCTTTAGTGCCTCAATATGTTTCTATGGAGAGCATCGTCGGCACTCTATTGTTCCCCACACTCACACTTCCAGGGCCAGACTAGGAATCCAAAGCAGCCCTGGCAATTTTGTTAGGGGGGAGGGGAGGAGTGTGAAGCACTGCTGCTTTTATTTCAGGGGACCGATATTGCAGCACCACTGCAAAACTGGCCGCCACAAAAAAAAATAGCCCCCACCACTGCAAAGCCAGCCACCAACCTTCCAGCCTCCCGGGGAAACACCTGATGCCAGTCCGGCCCTGTGCACTTCTAGTCTGGGGGTCTCTTGTTGCTGTTTAATTCTTCGGGTCGTGAAGAAATGTCTGCATGGGTCCTCGCCATAGCCACACCCCGCTAAAGGCTCTTACTAGGAGCCATAGATATCAATGCAATTATTTATGCTGTTTTTTCCAGGAAGACCCCTGGCACCTGCTTATTTGTTTACCCTTGCTTCCAATCAGTCATTCTGTCCTCTGCCAGGCAGAGGCCCTTTTGCTTCAAAGAGGTCTCCTTTTACAGATCACGGCCCAGGGACTTGCAAAGTTCTTCTTGACTGCTTCTCCATCTTTTAACTGGCTTGCCTAGCTAGCCTTGTCTCTAGACTTTCCAACAATAACCACACATCCATTTGTATGATACAAGTCCAGTTAAGCGTTGCCAACCAATGTGAAAGTGGGCCAGGCTAGGAGTGGGCAAATGGCCTAGGCTTGGAATGGGTAAACTGCCAAGGCTTGGAATGAGCAAATGAACCAGGCTTGGAATGGGAAAATGGCCCAGGCTTGGAGTTGGCAAATGTCCCGGGCTTGGAATGGGCAAATGGCCTAGGACTGAAATGGTCAAATAACCCAGGCTTGGAATGGTCAAATGGACTATGATTGGAATGGGAAAATGGCACAGTCTTGGAAAGGGCAAATAACCCATGCTTGGAGTGGGCAATTGGCCCAGGCTTGGAATGGGCAAATGGACTAGGATTGGAACGGGCAAATGGACTTTCACTGGATCCTCGGCCCCAAGCCTGGGCCATTTGCCCCTTCAATCCTCGGCCCTATCAATCAGATATCTAAGAGTGCGCCCTTGTAATTCCAGTTACATGTCTGGTAACTTTGACTGTGAGGCAAGGGGGTGTGGCAGCCAGAGTCAAGTCTAGAAGCATCGAGGCTTTTCCACACTCTAAGGTGTTTTCCATGTGCAAGTTTGACAGGAAAAGCGGTCGGCGAGAGGTTGAACATGGTGGAATCGCGAAGACCATCTCTTATTCTGTAAATCGAGCCTTATTCCACCCTCCCCAGCTCAGAATCCTGTGGTAATACTGGCTGGGAGGTACTGCCCCATAGTACCTTGGTTTCCCCCTCCCCCCGGTGCTATTATCAGAATTTAAAACCAGAAACACCTGTAAGGAGGCAGGCGGCCCTAGGACCCAGGAGACCGGATCATGTAGAGACCTGTCCCACTTGTCGGTCTCAGCTCCAATGTGAATCTAAAGCCCTAATTCCAAACCCTTAACACCCCTGAGAGACTCAAAACAGATTTTCTTGTGAAAGCAGTTTGTGTTTATTGACCTCGCGCGCAGACACTTCCAGACAGATAAGAGCCCGAAATATATTTATTAAAGGCAAATTGCCTCTCCTTGGCACTTAGCTGGAGCGCGCGTGGCTGTACTTGTTAAAAGTGACAGCCCGATGTAACACTTTAGCGCCGCGCGCCTCGTTTTCAATGCCACGAGCCCCGAATAGAGGCAGTCCTTATTAACAATTGATCAGTTACAAAATCTGCATTTCTTGGGCATGAAACAGCTTTTTTTGTCAGGCGGGCTCTAATCACCAGGCTTCAAACTGAAATTGAATGCGCTGTCGGGCGGCGGGGGGTGTGTGCTGTAGGGCGGGGAGGGGGTGGAGGTGGGGGGGAGGTGTGCTGTAGGGCGGCGAGGGGGTGGAGGGGGGTGTGTGCTGTAGGGCGGCGAGGGGGTGGAGGGGGGGCGTTGTGCTGTAGGGCAGCGAGGGGGTGGAGGGGGGGCGGTGTGCTGTAGGGCGGCGGGGTGGAGGGGGGCGGTGTGCTGTAGGGTGGCGGGGGGGTGGAGCGGGTGTGTGCTGTAGGGCGGTGAGGTGGTGGAGGGGGGCGGTGTGCTGTAGGGCGGCGAGGGGGTGGAGGGGGGCGGTGTGCTGTAGGGCGGCGAGGGGGTGGAGGGGGGTGTGTGCTGTAGGGCGGCGAGGGGGTGGAGGGGGGCGGTGTGCTGTAGGGCGGCGAGGGGGTGGAGGGGGGGCGGTGTGCTGTAGGGCGGCGGGGGAATGTGTGCTGTAGGGTGGCGGGGGTGTGTGCTGTAGGGCGGCGAGGGGTGGAGGGGGGCGGTGTGCTGTAGGGCAGCGAGGGGTTGGAGGGGGGTGTGTGCAGTAGGGCGACGAGGGGTTGGAGGGGGGTGTGTGCAGTAGGGCGACGAGGGGGTGGAGGGGGGCGGTGTGCTGTAGGGCAGCGAGGGGTTGGAGGGGGGTGTGTGCAGTAGGGCGACGAGGGGGTGGAGGGGGGCGGTGTGCTGTGAGGCGTCAGGCTGCAGGCATTAGACAAACCTTTGAAAATTAGGCTGCACAAGAACCCTTCTCAGCTGCCAGTTAAATGTGCAACACGGTGTCATCTGAAGGATTTTAGGGGTCTCAGGCATGAAAAAAATTGGGGGGCCTGTTAGGAACAACTTTGCATTTCATTACCTATTTTCGGCTTATTCAAAATTCAAGTCCTATATTACAAAACAATATTGAATTATAGATTAACCCGTTCGCTGTGGGTGTCGTCCAACGGCCGTCACGAGCAGTACCTCGGTAGTGCTGCGCCCGTCCATTGCCCGACATGGCCCTGTCCGCTCAATAGAATGCTCCGCACTGGCACGGAACGTACAAAGCAACAAACTGCTTAAGGGTTGAATTACAAAAAAGCAGATAAGTGATCTATAGAGAAGGGGGGGGGCTGGGCAGTTGCCCCAGTTGTCCATCTTTGAAATGCTACAATGCTCCCCCTCTTGGGAGAGAGCACCTTCAAGCACAACTTAAGGGGGACCACGAGGTCTTATTCCATGAATGTGAGGTTCAACAAAAGTTTATTCCAAACGCACGTTGGTGTTCTTCCAACATTCACAGTTTATTAAACTTATTATAAGTTCATGGTTTAAAGTGAATCACTGGGTAGTTGGTATTCAAAACATCTTGATCAGTAATGCATTGTTACACATGATAGCAACTCCCGATGCATTTCGGGCCACGCCCTTCCTCAGGGGGTTACTCACGTTAATTGATGAAGGAAGGCAGAGTGCCAAGGAATGGGATCTTTTTTTTTTTTGTCTCAACAATACAGAGAAATTCTATTCTGCAACACTGCCACCTCTGGTCATTCAATATATTCGGTGTACCAAGGAGTTGATGGAGAGTCTTCCTCGCTGGGTCTGACTGGCTATGGCCAATCCCTTCAAGGTGGTGCTCTTCTTCTGTGGTGATCATGTGGCTCTGCTTTCTGTCCAGCGCTATTAAGTGCACTGATTTTCAGACAATAACCCCAAGGCAGTGTTGGACAGGCCACATGAAGGACCCGCTCCCCCTCTGCCCGACCAGGCCCGAGCCCGGTCCCTCAAGTGTTACACACCACCACTTCACGTTTTCCGTCCCCTCCGGGACCCCTGCCTCTGAACATCTCGACCCCTTGGGCCCGATCCACTACTGGGCCGCGCGCCCGACCTGGGCGCCATCTTGGGCACTGCACCACGAGGCCGCGTGGCCTCCGACCGACCCTAACGCTGGGCCTGGCCAGGCCTCAGACATCCCGGCACCAACATCCACCCAGGAGGTGAGTGGACTACTTGGCAGGTCAATGGGAGAAAGAGGTGTCGATGGCTCTCCCCCGCCAGGTACCGCTCGCCCCCAGCCTCCCCGGGCGCTGGCTCCACCCCCCTGCTGGGTGTCTGGACTCCCTCATCCTGGACCCACCGACCTCCAAGTGCGAGGGTCCGGACATCAAAGGGCAACAGCCCTATAACTGAGGCAGCTCCAGAGCAGGAAGGCAGTTGTATCTTGGAGTCGAGAGACGCAGAGAAGAACTCATCCTTGACGGACTACTGGCGCTGCCATAGCCCTACCTTGCGAACTATCGTACTGCCTGCTGGCGCTGCCGCAACCTCCGTAAACCTTCATCGTCGTCGGGACCTGCTGGCGTGGCCGCGGACCGTTTGTACCTCCATCTTCATCGGGACCTGCTGGCTCCGCCGCGGACCGTCGCCACCTTCAACCATCTCGGGACCTGCTGGCTCCGCCGCGGCCCGGTCATCTAGAACGCCGAGCTCGAGGATTGAGAGCTATCCATCCACCCATTTGGTAACAAGACTGTCCCGCTACCCCTTTTCCCCACCAGAGACCCGAACCGAGGGGACCCCTGAGTCCAGACCTCCTTGTACCATTTGACCGTACTCAAAGAATTGCTGATAAAGTATCGTTTAACCTTATCCTTGTGTGGTGTCCGTCTGTGGGGGGGAAGTTACTTGTCTGTACGATCGCTGGAGACGGCTCTCCCTGGAGACCTCTCCCCTTATACTCGGCCGACCCTCCCGGTCCGTCTAACATTGGTGGCCAGCGGCGCGATCCGAATCACCGCATAATCGTACAGAGAGTAGCTCACCCCACGACGAAATCACGATGACTACCAAAGAAAGCGGATCCACCGAGAAATTTCAGATGGAGAAAGTGGAAGAATACAGCCATCGTGAATTAAAACAATTCTGCATCGAACTAGGTATCGCTACCACCGGTCTAAGTACCAAAGATGATTTCAAACAGGCCCTGGAGTCCTGGGCAGAAACCGGGGCCGTCAGACCCCCGGACCAAAATATCGCAGCAGTAGAAAAAGACACTGCGGCTCCCGAGGAGCGAAGAACGGGTCTCTCGCAAAACGAGATCCAGGAACGAGAAAGAACAAGACTACATGAACTAGAAATGGCCCGGCTCAAAATGGATGGTGAACTCAAGTTGGCCGAACAGAAACTGAACTTAGAACATCTGAGGCTCCGAGAAGAAAGAGAGGAAAAACAGAGACAAAGAGAGCTCGAGGAAAAAAGACTGGCATATGAACATGAGCGCAAATTAGCTGAGATAGACTTACGCAAGCAGAACAAGGAATCAGGGGCGACCGAGCAACCCCGCACCCCGGGAGCAACAGATAAGAAGGTACACATCCCCAAGGATGTCGTCCGAGAATACTTCCGAGAGGACGACATCCAACAATGGTTCAAGGCCTACGAAATAGCTATGACCTCCCACCGGATCGATCGAAGCGACTGGGGAGCCGGTCTATGGGGGAGATTCCTCAATGAGGGCCGCGATGCCCTGCTACAGCTCCCGGACCATCTGATGACCTCCTATGACCACATGAAAGCGGCCCTCCTCACCCGCTATGGGCTCACACCCGAGATGTACCGCCAGAGGTTCAGAGACTGCACCCGCATCCCGGGTACAACTTGGGTGGAGTACGTTAACTATTTCAGCAGAGCCTTCGAGGGTTGGATCAAAGGAAGCAATGTCACAACTTACGAACAACTCTTCAATCTAATGGTGTGGGAGCATCTGTCGAACAATTGCTTCATCGAGCTCCGGCAGCACCTCCTCGATAGCAAATTGACTGATCCACGGCAACTCGCAGCCGAAGCTGACCGGTGGGAAATCACCAGAGTGGGCCGAAATGGGTCCTATGAACAGAACCGAAACCACCACGGTCAGCACCGTCCCCGAGGAGGAGGAGGGGGGGGCCAAGGAAGAGGAAGAGACAGCACTCCGGCCGCCCCCGCTGCCAGCACCACTCCCCCGGCCAACCGGGGCAGCACCCCGGCACGACCGGGATATAGGGCCAATGTCACGTGTCACCGATGCCAGCGAGTCGGCCACTACGCAAACGACCCAAATTGCCCACAGAACCAGAGCCCGAGACCCCGCCAGGTGGCTGCCGCTGCCCTGGGGGAAGAACAGATCTCCGAGGAACAAGAAGAATATGAGCAAGAACATCAAGAATGGGAGCCAGCCGCCATGGCTCTAGCCTGCTTAGGGGGGAAAGACATGGTCCCGCGGGTCCCCCTACCCGCTAACACCCGGAAGTACAGCCAATGGGTGAGCATCAATGGATGCCGGGCCGAAGCCCTCCGTGACACCGGGGCCAGTGTAACAGCCGTCCGCTGTCACCTGGTGACCCCAGAACAGTTCCTACCAAATATTCTCTGCCCTGTCCGTTCAGCCGATAACTCGGAAAGTCTGTGTCGGATGGCCTGCGTCCCTTTCGAATGGGGAGGAGTCTCCGGCATGTTGAAGGTGGCGGTCCGAGATGATGCCCCCGTAGACTGCCTCCTGGGGAATGACCTTGAAAGCTCCCCGTGGGCAGCCGTAGAACGAAGAGAACACCTGGGGATGTTAGGCATCCCGGACTGGGCGTGCGTCACCACCCGGTCCATGGCCGCCCGGACCAATCCCCGACCCGAGGAACCTGAATGGCCGGCGCCTCCTCCCCCGGTCGCTCCAGTCGAAGACGCCGACCGTGCCGTCCCCCCAGAACCAGCTCAACCTCCGGACCTCTCTGGCCTTGACCAGTGGCATCAAGAGGCGGGGCCCACACAGGAGCAGTTTCGCCAAGAGCAGAAGACCTGTCCCTCCCTCGAGGGACTCCGCCAACAAGCCCTCGCCCAGAGCGCAGGGGATACCTCCGGAACACATTGGGTCTATTGGGACAATGAGCTGCTATACAGTGAACAAAGGATCGCGGAGTTGGGGGCCAGTCGAGTGCTAGTGGTGCCCCTCCGTTTTAGAGACTTCTTGCTAAATCTGGCCCACGATGTCCCCCTGGCTGGACACCTGGGCCAGGATAAAACTTACAGCCGCCTAGTGACCCACTTCTTCTGGCCTAAAATGAGGAATGATGTACTCCAGCATTGCCGATCTTGCCCCACGTGCCAAGCCAGTGGGAAGAGCGGCCGCAAACTAAAAGCCCCCCTGCAACCATTTCCAATGGTTACCACCCCGTTCGAGAGGGTCGGGATAGACATTGTGGGGCCCCTGGACCCCCGTACAGCACAAGGACATCGGTTCATCCTGGTACTGGTGGACCACGCCACCCGCTACCCCGAGGCTGTTCCCCTGCGAACTGTGACAGCCCCGGTAGTCGGCCGGGCCCTGATGGGGATCTTCTCCCGTGTGGGCTTCCCCCGAGAAGTCGTCAGCGACAGAGGCACGAACTTTATTTCAAAATATATGAAGTCCCTCTGGCAACAGTGTAGGGTCACCTACCGATTCACGACCCCCTATCACCCTCAAGGAAACGGACTCGTTGAGCGGTTCAACCGCACGCTCAAGGGGATGATTGGGGGGTTGGAAGAGCCCCTCCGTCGCCAGTGGGATGTGCTACTGCCGTGCCTCCTCTTCGCATATCGAGAGGTCCCCCAGAAGTCCCTCGGCTTCAGCCCGTTTGAACTGTTGTATGGACACCCCGTACGGGGACCGCTCAGCCTGGTCAAGGAAGGCTGGGAAATGCCCCCTCTAAAGAACCCTCCAGATGTCTTCAAATACCTCCTAACCCTCCGCAACCAGACCCGACGGTTCAGAGAGCTGGCAAAAGCAAACTTGGAGGCCAGTCAAGAGGACATGAAAAAGTGGTATGACCAAAATGCCTCCTCCATCGAATTTGAACCCGGCGAACAAGTATGGGTGATGTCCCCCACCGAACCATGCGCCCTGCAAGACAAGTGGACGGGGCCCTTCAAAGTAGTCGAGCGCAAGGGCCCTGTCACCTATCTCATTGACCTGGAAACCTCACGGAACCCCCTCCGGGTCCTCCACGCTAATCGACTGAAACCCCATTTCGTGCGTTCAGAACTCAGCCTCCTAATGGCCACAGACAATGGAGCCGAAGAAGACTCCGAACCCCTCCCTGACCTCCTACGGACTCGGGAGAAAGACGGCTCCGTGGACGGGGTCCGACTCTCGGAGGCCCTCACCCTGGAACAACGCCAAGAATGCCGAGACCTTCTGTTGCAGTTCGCCAGCCTGTTCTCCCTCACCCCAGGTGTCACCTCCTGGTGTGTGCACGACGTGGACACGGGGGACAGCCCCCCTATCCGCCACCGGGCCTACCGCGTACCAGATCGGGTACGGGCCTGCATCCAGGAAGAAGTAACCAAGATGCTCACGCTCGGGGTCATTGAGCCCTCAGACAGCCCCTGGGCCAGCCCAGTAGTACTGGTCCCCAATGCAGCCACCCCCGGCACCACACCGGAACTCCGGTTCTGCGTCGACTACCGGGGCTTGAATGCAGTCACCAGAACAGACGCACATCCCATCCCCCGGGCAGATGAACTAATCGACCGCATGGGAGCTGCCCGCTACCTCAGCATTTTCGACCTGACGGCGGGCTACTGGCAGATCGGCCTCACACCCCGGGCCCAAGAACGATCTGCGTTTTCCACTCCTGACGGCCATTATCATTTCAAGGTCATGCCCTTCGGCATGAAGAATGCCCCAGCAACGTTTCAGCGACTCGTTAATCAGGTCTTGGCCGGACTCGAAGGATTCAGTGCCGCCTACCTAGACGACATCGCTGTATACAGCCACCACTGGTCCGACCACCTCCACCACCTCCGAGAGGTGCTAAAGGCCCTTCAGCGAGCTGGCCTCACGATCAAGGCCAGCAAATGCCAGATTGGTCAGGGGTCCGTGACCTACCTCGGACACCAGGTGGGAAGCGGCCTGGTGGCCCCTCTGCAGCTCAAGATCGCCGCCATCCAGTCCTGGCAGCCCCCCATCACCCAGACCGAGGTACGCGCCTTTCTGGGACTCACGGGCTATTACCGACGGTTCGTGAAGGACTATGGTAGCATAGTGGGGCCCCTCACAGAACTCACGTCCAAAAATCAACCAAAGAAGGTCAACTGGACCCCAGATTGTCAAACAGCCTTCGAACAACTGAAGGCCGCCATGTGCTCCGCCCCTGTGCTTCAGGCCCCCGACTACAGCCGGGAATTCGTCGTCCAGACGGATGCCTCTGACCACGGCATTGGGGCGGTCCTGTCTCAATTGAACCCCGAAGGCCTTGATCAGCCAGTGGCCTTCATCAGCAGGCGACTCCTGCCTCGAGAACAACGCTGGAGCACCATCGAGAGGGAGGCCTTCGCCGTGGTATGGGCCCTCAAAAAGCTCCGGCCCTATCTCTTTGGCACACACTTTCGGGTCCAGACCGATCATCGACCCCTGCAGTGGCTGATGCAGATGCGGGGGGAGAACCCAAAACTACTACGTTGGTCCATCTCCCTACAGGGGATGGACTTCACTGTGGAACATCGACCTGGGCAAGACCACGCCAACGCGGATGGCCTGTCACGCTTTTTCCGCCTCGACGAGGAGAGTCCCCAAGAGGATGGGTGACTCTCCCTGCCTTCAGCTGGGGGGGACGCATGTTGGACAGGCCACATGAAGGACCCGCTCCCCCTCTGCCCGACCAGGCCCGAGCCCGGTCCCTCAAGTGTTACACACCACCACTTCACGTTTTCCGTCCCCTCCGGGACCCCTGCCTCTGAACATCTCGACCCCTTGGGCCCGATCCACTACTGGGCCGCGCGCCCGACCTGGGCGCCATCTTGGGCACTGCACCACGAGGCCGCGTGGCCTCCGACCGACCCTAACCCTGGGCCTGGCCAGGCCTCAGACATCCCGGCACCAACATCCACCCAGGAGGTGAGTGGACTACTTGGCAGGTCAATGGGAGAAAGAGGTGTCGATGGCTCTCCCCCGCCAGGTACCGCTCGCCCCCAGCCTCCCCGGGCGCTGGCTCCACCCCCCTGCTGGGTGTCTGGACTCCCTCATCCTGGACCCACCGACCTCCAAGTGCGAGGGTCCGGACATCAAAGGGCAACAGCCCTATAACTGAGGCAGCTCCAGAGCAGGAAGGCAGTTGTATCTTGGAGTCGAGAGACGCAGAGAAGAACTCATCCTTGACGGACTACTGGCGCTGCCGTAGCCCTACCTTGCGAACTATCGTACTGCCTGCTGGCGCTGCCGCAACCTCCGTAAACCTTCATCGTCGTCGGGACCTGCTGGCGTGGCCGCGGACCGTTTGTACCTCCATCTTCATCGGGACCTGCTGGCTCCGCCGCGGACCGTCGCCACCTTCAACCATCTCGGGACCTGCTGGCTCCGCCGCGGCCCGGTCATCTAGAACGCCGAGCTCGAGGATTGAGAGCTATCCATCCACCCATTTGGTAACAAGACTGTCCCGCTACCCCTTTTCCCCACCAGAGACCCGAACCGAGGGGACCCCTGAGTCCAGACCTCCTTGTACCATTTGACCGTACTCAAAGAATTGCTGATAAAGTATCGTTTAACCTTATCCTTGTGTGGTGTCCGTCTGTGGGGGGGAAGTTACTTGTCTGTACGATCGCTGGAGACGGCTCTCCCTGGAGACCTCTCCCCTTATACTCGGCCGACCCTCCCGGTCCGTCTAACAGGCAGGTAGAAAAAGAGAGTTGGAACGCCATTCAAGGCATAACTATATTATAGCAAGCCCACCATCTCCCTCAGATCTTTCTGTGGTTATACAGGCATCCAAGGGCAACGTTTTTCGGGTCTTCTAGTTTAGTACATCAGTCCATTGCTGCCGTCCATTCGGTCTGGAACGGGCCTGGGTTGCCTTTAAGTGTCTCACAATGCCCCTCTTTCCATGGTGACACCAGTACCCACAAGTGTGCGTTCCCCCCTCGGCCCTCCTGCGTTAGCTAGGATACCCAGCAAAGCTATACAGGGAGAGTAATCGACCAGGTGGTCTATTATACTGAAAAGCATGGAGTGGAGAAAATATTGGCCCAGTAACGAGTAATGTGGAAGAAGCCGCAATTGTCGCTAGTGCATCTGAGCCAGGTAGCCCAGCCAGTTTACCCATTCAATCAAGACGTCTGTGGTGAAGCAATCCAAGTGGAGATATTTCAGCTTGATTAGGCATTCAGTGGGAGGAGTGAACCAATTGTCTCAGGGCCATCTTTGCACCTTGCCAATTGGTCTCATCCAAGGTACCCACTAAGTCCTACCATTGTTCTCCCAGGACCGTAAGTTGGTCTCGGGGGCTCAGAGAGGGAGGTTCTGCATCAAGGCCCAATAATCCCTCTCGAGGATAAAACATGTGGATCTTTGCTCGCTAAAAGTCAGATTAAAATCCAAGTTTCAAGGTATTTCTCTGGGTAGGATCCCTCCACTCCTTCTGGAAACCCTACAAATCGCAGGTTATTATGTCATATTCTGTGTTCCACATCCTCTGAATTCTCCTCCATTATCTTGAACGAGGAGGAGAGGTGGGAGTTCGTTGACCGCAGTTCTCCAGAGGTGTCTTCAAGGGTGGCAGTACACCTGTAGGCCTTCGAGACTCTATTGATGATATTGCTTAGGTTTTGGCACAGGAGAGTGACATCCACTCCTTCCTCCCTGATTTTGGTCTCCAGGGCAGTGAAGGGTGCTTGGAATGCGTGGAGGTTGAGTCGGTGCCTGAAAATTCAGGGGGTGGGGGTAGAAGGCTCCTCACATGATGGTTTGTTGTCTTTGGTAGGTGGACGGGTGAAGCAATCTTTGCGAAAAGGGTGGGCCGTCTCACCCATGATGGCAGGCTCTCCCAGGATGTTGCATTCTGTAATTTGAAGTTGAAAGTAATTCCCCCTACTGATTCACTTGCATTACAGGTCCTGAAATGCCCGCAGGCAGAACGAGCGGTCAATAAGGTAAGTCAGTAAGATCGGCCTATGCAAAGAGTTCCAATGATGAAGTGGGGGCTTGAGCCAGAGGGGCCTCTGAGGGCCACTGGCTGACTAGGGTGCCCCAATCTATATAGAAGATGCAGAAGATAGCGGACCCAGGCAGCAGATTTGTTACATTCCAGTTAGTAAGGGTGGCATGTTAGGAATAGTGGGGTCCATGCCCTGCTGCTCTAGTGAGCGGGGGTGTCTTTCAGAGGATCACAGGAGGGCCCCCCTGGTACCTAACCATAGGGAGAAGGCACAGTTCCCAATCTCTGCCAATGGTGTTTGTGTGGGATTTGCAGGCTGTCACCCCAGCCAGCTGCCCCAGGCGAGGTATGACATCCTAGGAGCCAAAGGGTCTCCGGTTGTAGCCTTCTTATATTGGGGTTATTCCTGGTCCCCAATGACAGAGGTGCTCTGGTGAAGAGAGAGGTTGCCACCACTTGCACACTTGTACACTGTCTGCACACGTTCCTTACCATGTCTGTGCCAACGGGTGTCAGGAAGACCGCTTGCGCTGCACGCAGTCTGATGATCACCCGGAACCAACTGGATCTCATGCCTCATGCTGCTCTTTTCCGGAGAAGGCAGGGCATGCCATCTCGGCCATCAGGGCCCCATCAGGGCCCCAGGGTGCAATCCTGAGTACCACAGTCCCGTTCCAAGGAGAGAGTTCCAGGCGCTGCTACAGGAGGAGCTCTCTCCGGCTCTTGGCTGCCATCTTGGGGTCTTCGAGTTATCACAGGTTCATCGCTTTCCTTGCAGCTTGTCACTCCAGCAGGTTCAGAAGCTGAGCAGATCTTCCCTGTGGGGTATGAGACACTCTTCCATCATTCTTCAGGGGCTCTTCAGAGGCGCCAGCCGCGGATAAGAAAGGATGGCGAGACAAGGCTAGCGGAGCTCCTCAACGAGCATCAACCATCTTGGCCGTCCAGGCCACCCCACTTTTGTGAAATATTTTAAGGTAACTACACCAGTGCATCCTAAACTTTTTTAGAACAACAACCCAATATTCAGAACAATACATTTTCAAAACCCACCTTACTTTAATGGACATTAGCCGGTCTGTGAATTTTTAATGTACATAAAGCTTCAGATGGTAGCGCACTGTAATTTACAGACAGCACATCTTCCATTAAAATAGCCACTGCATTGCACAGGTATACAATTTCACTGGTAAAAGTTAATAACACATAAATGCTAATGTGTGAAAATGGTGTTTCAGAAAAAAATTGTCATTTGGGCATTACCAAGTAAATTGTCTTGATTTGTTTTCAGCCTATTAAAAACGTAGTTTCCATCACACTGCTGAATGTGAACAGTTCATTTGAAGATATTTATAGTTTGTCGTGTTACAGTAAAATTACATCCTACAGCCTTTCCTTTCAATGCCCTATACCCCAGCAAAATTGTCACATAGTTCATTTAAATTTTCTTTCTTTGACTGCAAAAGTGAGAGGGGTTTGCAAACAACAATCCCCATGTTTAAAAAATAAGCAGCAGTTTTTCAGAAGACATAGCCTGACATTTGACCTCTGTCTTTGAAGTGCAGAAAATAAGAAACGATAAATGCAGAATTTAAAAGCATCCTTATTTATTGCTTTGACTTTCACAACCCACCAAAAATCTGCTCACGACCCACAGTATGGGGAACACCGTACTGACCTGAACCTGGAATCAAACCAACAATATCCTTTCCCTGCCACGCCCCCTCCCATCTGTGGGATAATCTGGAAAGTTATGATTTAGTTTCAATGTATTTATGTTTGCAAGGTTGATTGGGAGCGCACAGCAGACCTCATCTTTACTTTACTTGGATTCTTGGGTTTGTTGCTTTATTGTTGATGGACAAGGAAGATCTGGGCCGATGGCTGTCCCAGTCAAGGCCATGCGTTTCATGTACAGCCTCGCTTCCCAAACTTTCAGAACCGCGTCCCCATTTTTAGTACGACAAACTTTCACGACCAATCTAGTTTTTGAGAACATGAGGCGGGCAATTCATTGATGTAACTAAAGCATTGTGTGGTAGTGCACTTTCACTTACAAGCAGGACATATTCCATCAAAATGGGCACTAAATTTGCAGACTTACAGTTTTACTGATAAAAATATATTGCACACACGATAATGTGTGGAAATCTGGTTTCAATGAATATTTAGCATTTGTGCATCACCAAGTAAATGGTCTTGATTTTTTTTGATTCTATTAAAATCTTTGTTGCACTTCATGTCCAGCAGTGCGAGCTGGATGAGGAAGAACTTTTTGCAGCTCAACTCCTCCAAAACAGAGATTTTGCTGTTCGGGAAGGCCGAAGCAATCTGGTTCCCGAATGGTGGCCTGCCGAGTTGGGGAAAGCTCCCTCCCCTAAAAACTAGGCTAAGAACTTCGGCATTAGGATAAATAACAAATTATCACTGGAGGAGCAGGTGAAGACATTGTCAGGCACCTGCTTCAGTACGATGAAGATGCTGAGGAAGATATTCCCCTGGATTCCTCTTTCAGCAAGAAAACCCCTTATCCAGTCACTCCTGGTCAGTCGGCTTGATTACGGGAATCCATTGCTTGTGGGAATAAGGGAAGATCTACTATCCAAACTACAGGTGGTGCAGAACACGGCAGCCCAACTTGCCCTTAACAAGTCAGCGCGGACCCCTTCTGCCCCCAAAGAATACACAGGGATAAGATGGGGGGAAGAGCATTCTCACATTTGGCTGCTAGTCACTGGAATAGTCTGCCACAGAATATCAAGCCTGTGATGAGCTAACCAGTTTTAATAAATTACTAAAGACTTGGCTGTTTTAGATGAGCATGGACTGAGTGCCCATTTCTCGAAGCGCCGAGAGATCCCCCTGGGGATGATTAGTTTGCGCTCTACAAATAGATAAAGTAAAGAATTACAAAAACGTGTTTCCTTTTTGTTTTCCTAACTGCTGAATGCATACAGTTCTTTCGCAGATATTTACATGCTACTCTGTTATTCCACTACAGTAGATGTTTTGAAAAAGTTTGGTGTCTTAACATTCAAAGAGTATATGTGCGCATTCAATCTGTTGTTTGGCGATGATGGCATGACCAAAGTGCTGGGATTGCATGCAATCAAAGTTGTGGCCAGGGACTCATGCTAACATATGATCATAAGTACCTGATGGCCAGAATGATGCAAGTTTCTCATCACCAATTTTTCTTGTTTCTGTAACTGTTCAATTATTTTCAGGTGAATCCAGAAAAGTCAAAATCTGGACCCCTGGAGAAGATAAAAGGAGATTCTTTGGTTGCTCAATGTTTAGGGTTAAAATAGGCAAATTATTCAAGGGGTAAGAACTCTGACCAGTTGTTTTGGGTTGCTTTACAAAAATATCATAGGTAGTGCTCCAAATTCTAGTTGACACTCTCTGTTTTGCTCGCCCGTTAGTTTGGGGGTGAAATCCCGATGCTAGACAATGATTGATCTTCAATGAGGAACAAACAGCCTTTCAAAAGCAAAAGATGGATGGAGTCCGAGTCCCTGTATCAGAAATAATAACATTCGGTCACTGGAGCAAATGGAACTTCCTCACAAGAGGGATATGAGCTATCTTGGAAAAGCCATCTACTATGACCATGAGGACTGAACATCCATCAGAATGAAGTAAATCTACAACAAAGTCAATCACAACGGGAGCCAAAGTTGACGAGGTTAGGCAAGGATTGAAGATAGTCAAAAGGTTTGTCGCGTAACTGTCTGAGCACAGATAGGACAGGCTTGAACATAGATTTCATCATCTTGGTTTAGTGTTGGCCACCTAAAACAACAAAGAACCCAGTCTAAAGTTGATTTTCTACCACTGTGTCCAGAAGTGGCTAATTCAAGACACATTTGGAATATCTATTTTTGTGACTCTTCATTGGGAATCAAAGAGGCTTGAGACAAAGATGATGATGAAGGTGATGATGATGGTGAATAGTGGTGTCGTACACTGTAGTTCGTGTAAAGTATCTTGGTCCACTCTTGGACGGGCATCTCATAGTCTTTGAAGGAAAGATTGGGCAACACAAAGGACTCGAGTAGGCAAAGTAGAGCAGGTTCCACCAGATCGGAGTTTTTCCAATACCTACACGCCAAGGCGCGCTACTTACTGTAGTCTGTGAACCAGGGATCTAGGTGACATCAACAGTATGTTGGGAGATACAATAAGCTCAGTGGGCTTGTCAACTGTCTCTGCACTGCATGCTTTGGATAAACTGTAGGTTTTTGTGATTATATCTTACTTCAAGGGGTTCAGGACTTAGAGACAACTTCACTTTTCACCCTCTGAGGCGGAAGCCGGAGGTCTCTCAACGCTATTCCTGAACTGCTTTTCCAACAGATTACTTGTTGTGTGATTAGCGCTCTTTTAGACTCGCTCCTCGAGTATTTGCTCTGTATTTTAACCACGCTGTATTTTTAAGCGTTTTTGCTCGCTGGCAACTTGCCTGCCTTTCCTGATCTCCCTCTACCACCTGGGCCGCTCTCAGCTGAGTGTTGACGCTGAGAGCCGGTCCCGGGGAGGCGAGGGATCACAGCGGCCATCTTGGGTGTGGGGGACGCACTCACGCGCTCTAGCTGCCCTTAAAAGAGGGCTTAGGTCAGCGTCTCCTGACAACTTCACTTTTCACCCTCTGAGGCGGAAGCCGGAGGTCTCTCAACGCTATTCCTGAACTGCTTTTCCAACAGATTACTTGTTGTGTGATTAGCGCTCTTTTAGACTCGCTCCTCGAGTATTTGCTCTGTATTTTAACCACGCTGTATTTTTAAGCGTTTTTGCTCGCTGGCAACTTGCCTGCCTTTCCTGATCTCCCTCTACCACCTGGGCCGCTCTCAGCTGAGTGTTGACGCTGAGAGCCGGTCCCGGGGAGGCGAGGGATCACAGCGGCCATCTTGGGTGTGGGGGACGCACTCACGCGCTCTAGCTGCCCTTAAAAGAGGGCTTAGGTCAGCGTCTCCTGACAACTTCACTTTTCACCCTCTGAGGCGGAAGCCGGAGGTCTCTCAACGCTATTCCTGAACTGCTTTTCCAACAGATTACTTGTTGTGTGATTAGCGCTCTTTTAGACTCGCTCCTCGAGTATTTGCTCTGTATTTTAACCACGCTGTATTTTTAAGCGTTTTTGCTCGCTGGCAACTTGCCTGCCTTTCCTGATCTCCCTCTACCACCTGGGCCGCTCTCAGCTGAGTGTTGACGCTGAGAGCCGGTCCCGGGGAGGCGAGGGATCACAGCGGCCATCTTGGGTGTGGGGGACGCACTCACGCGCTCTAGCTGCCCTTAAAATACGGACAGGTCTCTCCGCGTAGCGGACGCGTTTGCGGACGCGCCGGATGCCCGCCGGAGTCACGCCAGAGTCCAGCCCGTCTGCGCCCGTCCGCGCTGAGGACGGGCTGCAGGTCGGGCTGGACCCAGCTCTCACTCTTGCGAGATGTGGCTCTTCCGGACGTTATTCCCATTCCGACCTCCTGGCCCTCCGTCCCGTGTCCCTGCCTTGCTCCCACCGTTTCTCCCCTGAGGGGATCTTGCATTCCCACAGGTGCTGGGCCTGCTCGGCCTCCCTCAAATTCTCGAAGGATGTCGCTCCCTATGCACCCCTCCCGTGCACACAGCCTGTCCAACTGCGGAGATCTGGCTTTCTAATAAATGCTCGCTCTCTGATCAAGCATAATGTTGCATTTCACGACTTCGTCGACAGTCGACAACCACACTGGGTATTCATTACGGAGACCTGGGCCTCTGACTCCTCCGGACATGATTTACTTATGGCTATACCTGACGGCTATGCCCTTTACAGACAGGACAGACAACTACGCAGAGGGGGTGGCATCGCCATTCTTGTTAAAACTCCCTCTCTCTGTGTGATTAAACCTATACCTCTACCCCTATCTCGTGTGGAAGCACTCTATTTTTGCATTACCCCATCTCCCTCAATTTCTTTCTCTGGGATCCTTATTTATAGACCTCCTGGCACCAGGGCCAGCTTTCCTTCTGAACTTATGACTATTCTTGAACCGTATATCGGAAAAACAGCCTTTACCATTTTGGGTGATTTTAATTTTCACTTAGATGAGACCAACTCTAAAGACACTATCTCTCTCGTCGAAACCCTAAAAGCATGTGACTTCATCCAGCACGTAAATAGTCCTACACATAAGGCAGGACATATTCTTGATGGTCTATTTTCCAACGACGACAGGCTTTCCACTGGCGCTCCATTACAGGTGGTCTGGTCCGATCATTTTGCTGTACCATTTGATCTTGACATCCCCGGCACCTGTTCCTCCAATCACAATACCACTCCCTTTATTCTCAGGAGAAACTTAAGGAATATCTCAGATGACACTATTGCCCCTTTGATCTCCACTTCCGAACTTCTAGCTGTCACGGATGCTTCAGAGGCAGCCCAGTCTCTGACTGACTCCATCTCCAAAGCAGTTGAAAATCTTGCCCCCTCATCTCTGTGCTATGTAGCACGCCTTAAACCTACGGCACCCTGGTTCTCTGACCAGCTCAGACTTATGAGACAGGGCTGCAGGAGTAGTGAAAGGAAGTGGAGGAAATCCTGGGACTTAAAAGATAGAGAGGCCCATAAATCCGCACTACGTGCCTACAAATACCAAGTGATAATCAAGAAACAGGAATATTTTTCAAATCTGACCAGCTCTCTTTCTTCTTCAAGAGAACTCTTCAAAATCGCTGACTCTTTATGTTCCCTGCAACTTCCCGATCCAGTAGTCAGTTCCCAACAACTCTGTAACGATATTTCAGACTTCTTTCACAACAAAATACATGACATTCATGTCTCTCTCGAATCCCACCGTCTTGCTCTTGATCATAACACTCCCCCTCTCATATCCAATCTTGATGCACTAGGCAAGGACCTCCCCTGCCTACTCACAACTTTTCCCTCCCTATCCCTTGAATCTCTGAATTCACTTCTTGACAAAATTAAATCGGCCTCCCCCCTTGATCCGATACCCCTTAAGAAACTGAAAGAGTGTAGAATCCACCTTTCTCCTCTTCTGCTTGACGTCTTAAATAAGGCCATCGCTCAAGGCTCTTTCCCTTCTATCTGGAAGAAGGCAATAGTCAAACCGCTACTTAAGAAGCCGACTCTGGACCCGGCCATGCTGAAAAATTTTAGGCCCATTTCGCTTCTTCCTGCACCCGCGAAGTTGCTTGAGTCGCATTTGAATTTCCATCTATCTGCCTTTCTCGAATCCTCTGAATACCTGGATAACACTCAGCACGGTTTCAGAAAACACCACAGCACAGAGTCCGCCCTTACCTATGTGGTCGATAACATCCGACGCAAGGTGGACTCTGGCCAAACCACGGTCCTAGTTCTGTTGGACCTCACGGCCGCTTTCGACACCCTCTCCCCCGCCATCTTGTCATCTCGGCTAAGGGAGGCGGGTGTCACTGGATCGGCCCTGAGTCTCCTAAATTCCTTCCTGACCGAAAGGGAACAGAGAGTGATGCTTGGGAACCACCTCTCCCCTGCCAAGTCTTTGCAATGTGGGGTGCCACAAGGGTCGGCCTTAAGTCCGACCCTTTTTAACATCTATGTGGCCCCCCTTGCAAGACTTATTAAATCTCAGGGGATGGAGGTGGTATCCTATGCAGACGACACGCAGATTATGGTCTCTCTTGCTCACACCTCGGTTAGTACATCTGCCGCCAGCTTCAGGGTTTGCATGCAGTATGTGGCAGACTGGATGACTATAAACTCCCTGAAGCTGAATGGTGAAAAAACCGAGGTGTTGATATTTGGGAAGAACCAGAACCTGTGGTCGAGCGAGTGGTGGCCCTCTTCTCTTGGCATCTGCCCCACTCCCTCCCTATCTGCCAGAAATCTGGGAGTGATATTTGACACCTCACTCTCTATGTCCCTGCAAGTCAACAGGACCGTTGCTACCTGCTGTGGTGTGATCCGGGTACTCAACAAAATCCGTGGGTACCTTTCCCCCCAGGCGCGTAAACAGGTTGCAGTCGCCCTGGTGGGCTCGAGACTGGATTACTGCAACTCCCTCTATATGGAAGTCAACAAAGGGTTGATCCACCGTTTGCAGACTCTTCAGAACTCTGCAGCACGCTTTGTTTTGAATCTCCCCAAAGCCTCCTCTGCCACCTTAGCCAGGAAGGAGCTTCATTGGCTTCCGGTACAGCACAGAATCGCCTTCAAAATCCTCTGTCTCACCCACAGAGCATTGATGGATGGTCCTGCTAGTGCCATTGGCTCTCTTCTCTCGCGCTATGTCCCCACAAGAAACCTGCGCTCTGCGGGACTCTGTCAACTAGCTGTCCCTCGCATCAAATTTGTCAGATGGGGAGCCAGAGCCTTTTCCGTCGTCGCTCCGCAATTGTGGAACTCCCTCCCCATGGAGATAAAAACTCTCCCTTCCATCGACTCTTTCAAAAAGGCTCTAAAAACGTATTTCTTTAAGAAGGCCTACTCATGATTAAATAGGACTAGGTAGGGTCTTAAGTTGCTGTATTTAATCTAGGCGCCTTGACGCCCACTGGGCTAAGTACGCGCGATACAAGAAACTCCTCATTCATTCATTCAGATGTCTCCACTCCTCGCAAGCCTTCTTCTGGGTCAATTTTCTTTCTCCAACAATAGAACAAGAATCCAAGACATGAGATAAGTAAGAATAGGATGTTGAAGATTATACATTGGACTTGGAATAAAACTGCTCCCACGGCTCTTTCTGATGTATCTGCCTCTACTATTCAAAATTTAGTGAGATTAGGATGACAAAGAACTGGAGACCGAGCAAAAGCTCTTTTAAGATCCCGAATAGCTTCCTCTACCGCTTGACCCCATGAAAACCTTTCTGCAAATCCTCCTTCTTTGAAGCCTGAGAGATTCAGCAGACCTTTTGTGCAAAATGGAGGGCCCTGCTTCTGCAGCGGGTGGTGTTTCTGCAGAATCTACTGGTTGGACTCGTATAGCAGATGCAAGACACTGCACGCCGCCTGCTCGAGTGAGGTTATCGGTATCAGGGCGCATTGCAAATTTGCCACATTTGTCTATGTTGCACGCATAAAATGTAAGACGGTTATGCACATGCATTATATTGTGTGCATTGTGTGACAGTGTTGATGTCATGGCGATGAGAAGTTTGGGTGTGAATGCAGAGATATATTTGATTCTAGCACAGCTGGGTTATGGAGGTTACTGAGATCTTGATGAAGCATGGGCATCATTTCAATTACGCTGTAGCAATTAGTCATTTCAGTAATCCTGCTTTACACGTTGATGCAGAATTACTGATAATAACACAATTACTCTTGTTGGAGTCATCAAGAGTGTTTTGGGTAAAATTATCACCACACGAGAGCACATTTAGCGAGCATGAGCCCCCCCCGCCCCCTCACTAGTCATGTTCTGTTGCATTTGGGGGCATTTTGTGCTGAGAAAATAGTGCTGAATGCCGGAAGTACGTTGGTGGAAAATCCTACCCCAAGAACACATTTTGCACAACTTCTCAAAGCAGAATGCATTTTTGTGCCCGGTTTGGACGCACAGGGGCATTTTGCGCTACAAAAATAGCACTTATTGCCAAGAGTAAGTTGGGGGAAATCCTACCCCAAGCACATTTACCCAGTGTGAGCAGCGGCTTGCACTGGCTAGTCATGTTCTGGGGCATTTAGCGCTATTTTTTTGTGCAAAATGCATTCTTGCATCCATTTTAGATGCAAGGGAATTTTTTGTGCAAAAAAAGCTAAACCCAGAAATATTGTGCAATCTTGTGGAATTCTCAGGTAATTCTGCGTGATTATGCCACACTGAATTGCGCTCACCCCTAGGATTGAAGCCGCAGCGCCATTACCAGATCTGACATGTTTTTCCTTCACACTTGGTGCACGCTCCTCTTGTGAACGCGACTGTGGGACCGGCTTCTAGCAGCTATCTCACGAGTCCTTATTGTCTCCTACGCGCTATGGATGTTTGCTTGAAAGAGACCAGTCATGAGGTGACACATACAAAAGTTAGATACAACACTCGGCATTTGCCCACTAAGATGACGCCATCAATTGTTAATGCAGTGACCCCCACTAGCACCCTTGGTGACGCCAGAAATAGCAGCTCCACTGAAGCTCAGTGTACTCGGTGGGCAAAGTGGGCACGGGACCCCAGCTTTTCAAGAGGGGGGATGGAGGGGGGGGGGGGGGGCTGATAGAGCCAAATCTGTTCTGCAGAGAATCTTGACCCGATGACCTTGAATAATTCTTAAACAGATTGTCTTAAATAAATAATGTCTTCCTTTAATCGATTTTTAATGTGGGTGATGTGTGGGAGTCTGGCACAGACATTTTGTAGAGAAATGTGTTTATGTTTCATGTAACGTCTATAAAAAAGTTCCTTTAGATCAAAACAGAACCTCACATATGAGAAATGAAAGGGGGGCACCGAGATTATTTTCAATATTACCAGTGAGCTGCCTCTGTGTTACAATTTTGAGACGTCACCATCCCTGAATATCACATGCAAACATGTAAATGTAAATGTATTGGCATTTATATAGCGCACTACTTACCCGTAGGGTCCCAGGGCGCTTCGACCGCTGCAAAACCCTTCCTGGCTTCCCTGAGAGATGGTCCCTTAATGGGTATCTCCAGGGTGAGACCAGGCATCCCCGGCGGTCTGGTGGGGCTGTTAGTGAAGATGAGGCAAGCTAATGCCCAGAGTTGCCGAGTGTGATTGCTGATCAGAGTGGGCACCGAGATGAGAGAATTATCGAGTCCGCTGACCCTGGTCCAGAAACCCGCCGCGCGGGGAATCGAACCCTGGTCCCGGGCCGTCCTCTGCTCTCAGGTCTGCCGCCTCTAACCAGTGAGCCACACTACTTCACATTTATAATTTGGACCAGTGTACCTTTGCTCAGTCAGTGGCCTGGCCAAAGAGGGCAAGAAAGAGGGGACACTGGAGCATAAATTCAAAGATGCCGAACAGGGCCCCCAAAATACATTTGGCCCAGGGCCCCCCAAATCCTTAAGATGTCTGCGAGTGTACTACAAGACGCCATGTTTACTAGACCATGCAGTTCTGTTGTGTCGCGGTTCTGGAGATGCCTGGTTGAAAACAACTTTGTTTTTCAAACTTTGCATAGTGTGAACTTTGTCCAGGAGCATTAAAGCGCCTCCCATAAGTGCCGGCTTACATTAAACAAGGTGAGAGGCGTTTTATTTTTATTTTCTTGGGCATGGGAAGTGCTTTCACGGAATCACAGGAAGCTGAGCCGACGTCGGGACTCGAACCTCGTGCTCCGGTTCCAAAGGCGGCCGCTTTGCCCGTTTCAAGTTGATTTAAAACTAAGCCGGGGCGTAGTTCGCGTAGCTGCACTCCGCGAGCTACGCGAAGATGCACTTGCACTCCGCGAACTACGCATAGCTCCGCGAGCATGCGTAGTAGCTTGCTTGACCGGTTCGCGAGCCATTTTTCGTCTTCGGGAGCGCCGTGGAACTCTGGAACCTGCTCGACACCACATCTCCAGACGTCGCCTTCCTCACGGAAACATGGATGAACGCCAACTCAGCGCCCGACATCGCCGTCGCCATCCCGGACGGATACAAGATCCCCCGGAGAGACCGCGTCAACGAGACAGGAGGAGGCATCGCCATCGTCCACAAGAACACCATCCGCATCACGACCAACTCAGACGACACCCTCACAGCCGCTTAACATCTTCACTTCCAGATACACACCGACCCCAAGACCACACTCAGAGGCACCCTCATCTACAGACCCCCAGGACCTCGCACACAATTCAGCGAAGACATCGCAGACTTCATCAGCCTGCACGCCCTCGCCTCCGCTGACTACATCCTCCTAGGGGACCTCAACTTCCACCTGGAGAACAACAACGACAACACCACCACCACCCTGCTGGACAACCTCGCCAACCTCAGACTCATGCAACTGGTGAACACCCCCACCCACTACGCCGGACACACGCTTGACCCAGTCTTCTCCTCCAGCAAGTACATCTCCTTCAGCCACTCCACAGGACTCCACTGGACAGACCACAGCTGCGTCCACTTCAGCTTCAGAAAGACCACGACTCACCACCACCCGCAACAGGTTCCCCGCAGGAACTGGAACAAGATCACCACCGACCAGCTCACCACTTCACTGAGCCAGAACCCTCCAGCCAGCTCAACGGACCCCAACCAAGCAGCCAACAACCTCACACAGTGGATCACCAATTGCGCTCGCCCAACCAGCCTCGACCACTCGCAGTCCGGCTTCCGCGCCAACCACAGCACCGAGACCGCCCTCATCGCAGCCACTGACGACATCCGAGCCCTGCTCGACAACTGGGAAACAGCGGCCCTCATCCTCCTGGACCTCTCCGCAGCATTCAATATGGTCTGCCACCGCACCCTAGTGCAGTGCCTCAGGAACATCGAAATCCAAGAGAAGGCACTGGAGTGGATCATCTCGTTCCTCACCGGAAGAACTCAGAGAGTCCGCCTCCCCCGTACAGATCCAAGGCCACCAAAGTCATATGCGGCGTACCACAAGGATCATCTCTCAGCCCCACCCTCTTCAACGTCTACATGAGCCCCCTCGCAGCCATCGTACGCCAACACAACCTCAACACCATCTCCTACACCGACGACACCCAGCTGATCCTCTCCCTCACCAACGACCCAGGAACCACCAGAACCAACCTACACGAAGGGATGAAAGACGTAGTCGAGTGGATGAGGAACAGCCGCCTGAAACTGAACTCAGACAAGACGGAAGTCCTCATCCTTGGATCATCACCCTCCGCCTGGGACGACTCCTGGTGGCCCCCTGCCCTGGGCAGCGCACCCAAACCAACGGACCACGCACGCAACCTGGGCTTCATCCTGGACTCCTCCCTCTCGATGACCAGACAAGTCAACGCCGTCTCATCATCATGCTTCAACATCCTACGCATGCTCCGAAAGATCTTCCGATGGCTCGCCACCGAAACCAGGAAGACGGTCACACAGGCACTCGTCACCAGACAACTGGACTACGGAAACACCCTCTATACCGGAACCACGGCCAAACTCCAGAAAAGACTAACACATCCAGAACGCCTCCGCACGACTCATCTTGGACATCCCCCGACACAGCCACATCTCCGGACACCTGAGAGACCTTCACTGGCTCCCCGTCAGCAAGAGAATCACGTTCCAACTCCTCACCCATGCACACAAGGCCCTCCACGACCTGGGCCCCAGGTACCTCAACAACCGCCTGACCTTCTACACTCCCACCCGCCAGCTACGATCGACCAGCCACGCCCTCGCCGCCGTGCCACGCATCCCAAGATCCACCATGGGAGGAAGATCCTTCTCCTACCTGACAGCCAAGACTTGGAACTCCCTCCCCATCCACCTCCGCCTGACCCAAGACCACCTCTGCTTCAGGAAGCAACTCAAGACATGGCTGTTCGAGCAGTAGCGGACCCCCCTCCCCAAGCGCCTTGAGACCCTCTAGGTGAGTAGCGCGCTATACAAATATCCTGATTGATTGATTGATTGATTGCCTGCATGCTCGGGATGTGTAGCGCGCAAAGTTACCCATGAGGTTTATCCCGCCCGCTCGCGTCCCCTTATTTCCGGTCACTACTAACGTGTTCGCGAGTTATTCTGTGCCAGATTGCAGTTTCTGCGTGTTCGGCAACTCGATCTTACCGACAAGCATGCTCGCGCTCGCGAAAATGCTATTGAGCACGCGAGAACTACGCTACGCAGCAGTTTGCGGAGTATTCGACAACTTCGCGTTCTCTGCGGAGCGCAGAGTTGCCGAAACTCCGCAAACTCCGCGAACGGAGCGTAGTTCTTCGCCCAGGGTTATTTAAAACTCCTTTGAACTTAGGTTAAGGAGAGGAGGTGGCATAACGGCCAGTGCAGCCGAACTTGCAGCTGGGGAACCGGGTTCGAGTCTGGCGCGGGCTCAAGCACCCTGCACTCATTGCTTGATCTCCACGTGCCTGAAAAAGAATGTGTCGGACTGTAATGTAACTGATGGTCTTGTGAAGCGCTTCGAAGCCCTCGGGTCGAGTTCGCGCTATATAAAACTTCACCAAAAAAGCTTACCGTCCTCCAGTTTTAGGTGCGAGGACTGCTGTGGATGTGACACGCCAACAATGCCTCGCTTTCTCATTCACGTGGACGTTGCTTCGGCATGCAGCACCTTGGACAGCGCCTCAAGGCGCACAGCGCTGCTGACCCCCTGCTGGCGTGGCAGTCACGGGGGCCTGGCACGCAGCGCATTCATAAAGTGGTGCTTTCTGTTAGTGTGCAATGTACAGACTGTGTGACCCTGCCCAGTTTTGCTTCGAGTAGGCGTTACAAGGGCTGAGCACCTACACTTAGGAGAATTCACGTGGGGGAGTTCATTTGAGGTTTGCAGATGACTGTGTCAGCATGGGCATTCCTCTGCTTTATGTTGGACTATACTAGATGCATTGTGGGAGTTGTAGTTAATATTCACTGCAGCTGATACACGAACTTACACACTTGTGCGTAACCATGTTTAATGTGAAGGCCCTGGAAGAACCACGGTGTCCTGGGTGATATGTGAGTAGAAAGTAGTATCTGTCATTGTAGAATTGTGTAGCGCAGCTTACCACCCGGGAGGCTATCCAGGCGCTGTCCATGAGCACGGGGAGGTTAAATGATTTGCCCAGAATCACAAGATGTTACGCTGAGAGTCGAACCTGAATCACCCTCTTCCTGAGTCAGCAGCTCGGGCCACTGTGCCACACGCCTCCTTCCCAGTCATTCAGTGATGTCCGCAGCCCTGCATTTGATGGTTCTGTTTCTACGACTTGCTCCCCAGGTCGATGCTACAAGGTGGTGTGTAGATGGCCTCGTACAGGTATTTCACAGGCCACGGTAAGTGGATATTTGCAAGGGGTCACTGATTAGCTCCCTCTGGCATGAAAGCCAGCTGTTGAACTCCGCAGGGCCTTCACTGTGGCTGCTGTACACCTGCCTCCCCAGTCCTGGTGGCCTTTCGCTGCCACCGGGACGTGTCAGTCTGTCTTTCAAACTCGAAATGGCCCTCCCAATCCCAATTTGGAAGTTGAGGTGTGGGCCAGATTTGCACGGGACTTGCATCACTCAAGTGACGCAAACCCAGCAAAAAGCGTCGAGACTGGATTTACTATTCCATGCAAACCAGGATGTGTGTTGGAAAGTTGCCCAAAGTAACACTAAGAAGCACTATCGTCTTCTTTGCGCTACTTTATGTGAAGGGGCTGGTACATGGGCATACTCATGTAACTGCCCACAGTTTTTGATTTAAAACCTTACCTACTAACATTCGCAGACGGGGATTTGAACCAAAACCTTACACCTCCAAGAGGCAGGAGTAAAGAGGAAATATGCCTTAATTTCTCCTTATTTTCCAACTCTTCATGTGTGCTGCATTGCACTGCACACATACACAATGGAGGAAAAAGTCTTCTAGCACAGTCATTGTGCTAGAAGGGTCCCCATCAGTACCAAACCTATGCTTTAGAGAACGCACACCCCTGCACTACAGCGCAAGGGCTTGTGCATTGGTACATGGCTGCCACACGTGTGTGGGCTCTCAGGGGGTGAAGGCCAGATCCTAGAAGATAAGGCATGTTTCACTCTCTCTCTTTGACACAAGGCACCGCAGCATCCTTTCTGTCGCATGTCAGTCAATATGGGTTTTAGGTCCTGGGTCCTGGAGAAGACGTGTGTCGCAAGGTCGAAAAGCATCTGTCTGGAATATATTTTATTGAGTTAATTTGGTCAACATTTTATTTCAAAGCTTGATGTGTTTCAAGGTTCTTTTCTCTCTTCCATTCTCCCTGACCTGGGATCAGCCCCTGCTGCGGAAGCAGCGCAATTTAGGCTCCACCCTTACACGTCACAGAAATGCAATTACATATTCACATTTGACATCATATTCACTGTGTGTCTTAACTTTATTAATTTTTGTGAAACATATAAGCATATTAATGAAATGTAATCACTTTCGAGACTAGAGATTTATACAAGTGTGCACAAATGTTCCGTTCAAAAGTGTAAACATATTCTTTATTCACATTTTTTCAAGAATACTTCAAGTTATATTTGTATAGGAAAACATGATATTCTTTTACTCGCGTTTTGCATTTTTCTTCAAGTCACACGTGTGGGTGTACACTCATGTATTCGAAGGGCAAATTAAATGCTTAACTAAGCTTAGCCTGACTACAGGCATCAGTTGAAATGCATTTTCTTTGCCAGCATGCTCTCTCTTTCCTTGCAGATGAATTGTCATGATTCTCATTAGTTAGAGAAAGGCTTATTGTTTGTATGAGACTGCTGATGGAGAGGCCTGGAGGTAAAACGTGGCAGCGAATGTGGAGAATTGATGATGGACAAAGGCCTTCTGTTCGTCATGTGCCAGGATGGCAAGATGTTCAAGGCTGAGAACTGCTGTCCCAGTTCAGTGCCATGTTGCAGATGCACTCGAGCAATGATTTGATTGGTTCCGGGTGATGTGAAAGGAGATAAGGATGTTTTTGAATCTCCTGTTATTTCAAATTGGTTTCATACAGTTAGAGTCAGGAGAGATTCCCTTTAGACTTCTCCGCTTCCCCTATTCTCGCAAGTGTGAAGTTTTATGCTAAACACTTATTTCCTTCTTCCAAGACTTCTGCTGAAGTCTGATCATGCTCACGCCTTCTATCGTCCCAAATAAGAAACACTTGATAGATGACGCCATATTTGATGTATCTTTAGCAGAGAGAAAGGAAGTTTCTTTATGGAACACCTGTTTGCTTCAGCCTTTTTCTTCATTGTTGTGGTTATCACAAGTTGATATCTCATTCTGTTGTGCTTCAACCTACTGAGATATTTCAGCTTACCTATCGCTTTGCTGTACCTATTGAAATTACTTGTGGCTTGCATTTATACTGGCTTGATTGGTAATCCAAATAAAACCCTTTAACTATATCTGGCATTTCCTAGTCCTTATTATGGAGTCAGATTGGCTTCACATTATTGAGATGTGTTGTCCATTTCAGTGCTTCAAGTTATCAAAAGTCCATACGACCAATGAGGAAAAACCTTAACGACTTGATTAAGGGTCTGATTTCGAATTTTAGGGACCTGGTTACTCCATCACAAATGGCACTTGTAAACCGACAGACAGGATATCCGTCATGTTTGTGATGGAATTACCTGTCCGTCAAACTCTAAATCAGCGCCCCCTCCCTGCTTCTCCCATAAGGCCGCGTGGCGCCCCCTACATCAAGTTCTCTACAAGTCACCACAAGGGTTGAGTATTTTGCAGCTTGCCACAGGCCTCCTGTGCTCCAAGCCCACAAGGCCAGAGAAGAGACATTGTAGGGCTGGCCTTTGATACAGCTTAAGTTTTTTCGCCAGACTATTGTTTTTGCAAAAATCAAGTATCATATACATACATGGAGATGTTATTGGTCTATTGTGCCTGATAAAGTGTCCTTCACATTTTGCTTCTGTCTACCGCAGCATATAACATGGGGCCATGGGCCTGCGCACTTTAACCATTGGCTCCCTTCACTTCGAGTGAGGGCACTAATCCTATGCACATTGTTCACACCCACCTGAAAATGGGAAACAACACTTACAACGCAACTTTTACAACGCACTACCTTTACAACTAAACTTTTACACCGCAACATCCATTACAACGCATGCCATTACAACGCAACCATTACAACGCATGTCACTACAACGCATACCACTACAACGCATACCTTTACAACGCAGTCATTACAACGCATGCCATTACAACGCATACCTACACTATCCAACACTTACCCTACTGTTGCACCCCCTGGAGTTAGAATAGTAATTTGTACCCCTACACTATCCAATACTTACCCTACTGTTGCACCCCCTGGAGTTAGAATAGTAATTTTTACCCCTACACTATCCAATACTTACCCTACTGTTGCACCCCCTGGAGTTAGAATAGTAATTTTAACCCTACACTATCCAATACTTACCCTACTGTTGCACCCCCTGGAGTTAGAATAGTAATTTTAACCCTACACTATCCAACACTTACCCTACTGTTGCACCCCCTGGAGTTAGAATACTAATTTGTACCCCTACACTATCCAATACTTACCCTATTGTTGCACCCCCTGGAGTTAGAATAGTAATTTTTACCCCTACACTATCCAATACTTACCCTACTGTTGCACCCCCTGGAGTTAGAATAGTAATTTGAACCCCTACACTATCCAATACTTACCCTTCTGTTGCACCCCCTGGAGTTAGAATAGTAATTGTAACCCTACACTATCCAATACTTACCATATATGCAATGTAATGGTATGCGTTGTAATGGTATGCGTTGTAAATGTAGTATGTGTTGTAGTGGAATGCGTTGTAAAGGTAGTTTCAAAGATTTCGTTGTAATGGCATGCGTTGTAATGGAATGCATTGTAATGGATGTTAGCGGTGTAAAAAATGTGTTGTAAAGGTATGCGTTGTAAAAGTATGCATTGTAACGACATACATCCCCTGAAAATAGTTCCTTTCCCTATAGTGATAAAGTTGGTTCAAAGTCTATTTTTTTTATTTTACTTTTTTATATTCCCTCTAAATATCAGCTACTTCTTTTGGCTGAACTTGGGATGCCTAGTTAGTCAAAATATTTGTCATCTCTTTTAAAGTTATCAAGAAAGTATTTAACATTGAAGGTCCCTGATTTGACTGTTTGATTAGGAGGTGATTTACTCTTGTCTCCTTCATAAATATTAATAAGATGTGTGGCACAAATGAAAGGCATATTTAAAAAATATATATATATATATATCACTATTAATATGGCGAGTGAATGTTTTTAATTTTTTTTAATTTTAATGGAAGCATATGGTGGCCACAATTAGGTTGCATCTTTTTTCATGTTTGAGGCACATGCTTGCAATACCAAATATCAATAAAAGAAAATCCATGACAGACCTTTTGTCTTTGCCCGTGCTTGTTCTTCTGCTAGCCCTGTGTCACCTTCGCCCCAGTCTGCTTCTCAGTGGCCACGAGAGCAAATACGTTTTTCTACTGGTGCTGCTTCACGTCATATTGTATAATATTTTCACGTTTTAATTTAAAGTGTTTTATGAAGCTCTTCATGACTCTCAGCACCCTTCAGAAGTGCTTCAGCTGGAGAAGTTGAGGCACATTCAGGGAGGCAGACAGGAAGGGCCCCTCATGAGCTCCAGGGATGCTCAATGGATCTGTTGGCACAGCCTTCCAGCTGAGAGAGTATTGGTGCAAACCCTTGTCCACTAGATGGATGTCAGCATCAGCCCCGTACATGACATCATAGTGCACAGTAATAGCAAGAACCACTCTTAGGTCTTTGACCGGCCAGATGTGGGATGCTCTAATCTGCTGCTCCAGCACTTCCTACATACATTTGATAACGCATAAGGTTTCATGCCAAGAACGCAGGATCATGTTGGGCTTCTTCCTTGCTGTTAATTTCTAACAGCAATTAGAAGAAAAACATCAAAACTACAAATCCCAGCATGCCTCGCAAAATGAACTACAGAAGTCTGAAGTAATCAGCAATAATTCCTGTTCATTTCAGGTCTGGCTGAAAAGCACACACACTCTTTCTTGCTACTCAGCTAGGTAAGTACCTTATGTCTATTCTTCAAGCTTATTATCTGTTGTATTTTTGGGCAAAGATTTTTACTGGCACTGCGCTTTGTCTTAGCTCAGTATTCCTCCCCCTCTTGACTCCCTTATTAAGTCTTGCCTCCCAGTTGCAAAAGAGCTCTTGTTGCAAAAGAGCGGTTGCAAAAGAGCTCTTGTGAACTTACAATGGTCTTACGGCCTGCACATTGCTTCCTATTGGCTGATTTCAATGTCACTCTCATTTGCTTGCTACTTATTTATGGCTTGCTGTCCTCTTCTTGTGTTATCCCTCCCCTGGAGCATAGCCTCATTACCAGCATTTTGACTGGCTTACTTGTATCCTTCTCCTGTTCATGTTGAAGTGAACGTCCCTTAGAGGTGAAGGAATGTAGTGTAGTTCCTATTTTCCCTATAGGCCCTGCGCATTGGATTAACATAAACAGTAGTATCGACGTAGAAGTGCGGATCTTCCAGGTCTCCACTGACTATGCTAAACTTAATTGGGTTTGTTACCAACTAGCTCAGAGGTCACTGGAAACTTTCTTGACTGAATAGGAAGTGATCAGCTTCCCTGGCACAGCCAAGAAGGGATTCAGTTTTCCAACAACCGCATAAACATGACAACTTTGCTCCTTAGAATAAGAGTCAATCTCTAGAGTCGTGTGAAACAATAGACAGTTATTTTACTCAGTCAGTTTGTGCAGCTTACTTTCACTAAGATGCAGAGAACAGAGAGACGGGTGTTTTCAATAAAAGGGTATTATTTATTGAACAGTCTTTCTTCTCGTGCTAGAGAAATGAATTGCCACAATTGCAATACTGGTTATTATTTATAGTGCGTACAGTAAAATGAGTATTGCGAAATAATACTGTAAAAGCATTGATATGGTTTCTTAGCCATACAATGGTTAAAATGATAAAATATATACATTCATATATACATTAGGCTAACGTACTCAACTGGTGTTTCTAACTACGCCTACCCCAGTGTGCCTGACCTAAGCCTAACACGTGGAAGGGAATAAGTAGTTTAAGTTAAGTTGGTTTTGCCAAGGTTTGCTTCAAGAATTCTCTCTAAGGGTTTAGTTAACACCATACCTCTGGAATAGAATGTTGGAGGTCTTGTATCTCCTCTCAGGACTCAATATCCCAGTCACTCGCAAGAGTAGGCTCGAAACGCCGGAGCTGGATTTTCTCAGCAGGAGAAAAGACAGCGTCTTTCTCAGCGCGTCAAAGAGGAGGAGGAGGGGCAGCGTCCGTGGGCTGGATGCATCTGCTGGGCTCGGCAGGGGACAGCTGTTCGGCTCCTCTGTTCAGCACACCATCGTTCGCTCGTTAGCAGCGTTTGCTTAAGGCAATGATGGTATTATTTATACCTGAAAGGTGCCTTGTTTGACGTAAGTTTTTCGACATAAGACGTCAATAAAGATGTCACTAGGAAGTGATCGTCCTTTCAGTGCTCATTAGAGTTCTATTACTAATCAAAATATAGCAAGCGGGGCTTTCCCAGGTTGCTGAGTTTTATCTTGTTGAAGAACTCGGAGTGTAATCTAGGAATCTTAGATAGTGGCTTCTGCTGTGTCATGTACGTTAATGAGTTGCAGAGGCGAGTTTCTGAAATGTGTTTCTGAAATATGCTTCTGAAATATGATTCTGAAACATGGCTGAAATATGGCTCTGATCGTTTATGCCATTATAGGGGTATGAATGGATTATAGCCGTATAGGGGCATAAGGTCACAGTATTGATCGGGGTCTTAGATTAGAACGCGACACCCACTCCACGTTTCTATGTCCACCAAATTACTAAAAACTAAAGCAATAAGATGCATGTGTAACATTGCCCACCCCAAAATCAATATTTGCATTTGAAATGGTGTATTTGAAATACATGGAAATATAGGTACCGTACGTCTTTAAGCATAGAAATCATTCAAAAATTATAGCATATGTAATCAGTGAACGATTTTGCGAAAAAATTACACATGAAATATCTCTTTATACAGAAAAGAAGGGCGAGATAATTTCATCACATATAAATGCATTGCTGTAAAATTTGCTAGAGGCTGATGTCAAGTTATTTTGTCTCTAGATTTGCCTAGAAAAATAGAAGTTCTGTTCTTTATGAATAGGTCTACTTTAAGCAAAGAATTTGTGCCATAAAAAGTATTTTGAAAAATAGTTCAATCCAAAAAAAAAACTCGGTGAACGGGGGACTAGAGTTCCAACGCTTTTTAGCAGTTTTTGTTGATCAAAACTGAAGGCCGAATTCAGAGTTCATGGGAACGCTGTGTGTCGGAATGCTTTTCAAAAATTATTGTTTCTGTTCAGGGGAGAACATCATATAAGACAGGCTCTCAAAAAATTGGTCTACAAAATCAGGTGACATTTCGACCAAGTTCGATAGTGCAGTTACTTGGCAGGTGTGAGAATGATTGCTATCATCGGTGTCTGTATCAGCAATGCTCACAGAAGGTCGTACCTGGGTGATGTTGCTTTTATTTCTCGCTCCACTGTCACCACCTAGTCGTAGTACAGGAGTCTCAACGAATGCCGTCATCAGGATTGGTAGCCGCTGGGGACAACACAATGCGTGAGCCGTTACAGGACTTAGCAAAGTATCGATATCCATTGGTACTGCTGATTGAAGTGCAAGACAGATGTCCAACACGCATTCCTCTCCGCATAGCATACATCGAAGCACAGGTAAGATGCAGGTCTGCCATATAGGTCTGAATGAAAGAAACCAGGTCATGTTCAGATCTCTCAGCCTGGCCAATCCAAGGACTCTAGTTATTTGGTCCCGGTAGCGTAATGCTAGGATCGTTTCTTCCATCCCTGCTGGAGTAATGTCTGCGATTTGGCTTGCCATATCGGAGCCTGAGGGTCAAAAATAAAATTCCTGCTACAAGTCCCAAAATTAGGGGGGTGCCGCCAAAAACGGAAAGGACAAAATTTGGAATTAAGCCCAAGACTGCTTTGAATGGTGTTAACAGTCCCGTAAAAATGGTCTTAAATATGCCTGGGATACCTACAGCACTAGACATGTTAAGAATTTGGCTAAGCATTTCTGTGAAATGCACGGGGCAATTGGTTGATAAAAGGTCATGTATCCCCGAAGCCGTCCTTGCAACTTGGAGATCATACATATCTTTTGATGACGTGATGGGCACTGTTGTCTGCAAAAGCACAGACTTCATTCTGCTTAAAGTATCAATTCGTATAGAAGAGACATTCAAACGAGGCCATATGGGAGTCTCTGAGTCTCCAGGGCCGTTTGGAAACAATGCTTGCATACAGCATTTGACCATGGATGTTACGCTTACGAGATAGGCTTTTCCTGGCAAAAGGCCACAACAGCTGTGATCCGTTATTAGAATGTAACTCCCATTCGAGAGCGGCTTAAAGAAAGGCTCTACCTGCGTTGCAGGTGTGACATGTTGGTGGCATGAAAGGTTGTTTGAATTTCCTTCACAGGCTCCGTGTAAATTAATACCCTGGCACAAAAGTATACCACTTAGTGAATGTTTGCAATTTTCACCACTAAGAAATACATTTTTGTTGCTGTCACTGATGCAAGTGTGTGTATATGGTAGTTTCCATACTGATTTAAGGTATCCTTTACCCAAACGTTCATACTGGCCAGTCGGTATGTATTTAATGCAATTTTTAAATCTGAAAGTTGTTATCGGAATTGTGATAATCCAGTGTATTATCCATTCAATGACAGGACTTTCTGACATTGTCAATGGTAATCTCTCAAGTTTTTCGATGCTCAGGATTGTATAGTCTGCTCCTTTCTGTGCCAAGCTGATTTGTTTATCAGTAAGGTTAAAGATGGAAAACAATGACGTTGTGTTGATTAAACGCCAAGGCACATAGCCTGAACGAATATTTTGCAGCGTCCAGCCTAACTGTACAATAGAACGTAATTGTGACTGGCCATGCTGTAACATTAGAAGTCTTTGTCTATTATATCTATGGCAGATGATACAATGCTGTCCAGTGAATATATTCTGGAGGGCAGAGTCATTAACCCATTGTCCACTACAGAAAGTGATTTTTCCAAATTAATACGATCAATTTCTCGTATTTTCTCTGCTGTTTCAATTTGCATAATTTTCCATGCCTCGTTGTAAGCCGCATATATACTGGTCGCTATGAAACGTTTTTGACGCTGTTTGCGTGGTCCCAGAATGAAATCGCGCAAATCAGCACCATCTTTAAGTAACGATAAGTGTTGCTTAATTTCTGCCAGTGTGGATGATCCTAGCCATTCGAGGCAGAGTTTCCCTACACTGTATGTTGTTACTATCCCTGGATGTTGTCTCTGGGAGTATCTAGGGTCTGGTCTGGTCATTTTTATCCCCTGTGTTTTGTTCAGGAATCTATCTTGACAGTTATTCGTGTCAGTAGGCCAGATTAACCACTTTTTCCAATCAGGATGTGTTCTGTTTAAATGTAAAATTTGTTATACGTCTATTTCAATATCTGTGGTTGTATTATCAGGTATTGGCTTTGGAATAGACAGTTTGTTAAGGTCTTTGATCTTAGCTAGGCCAAGACAGGATGTTTGGTGAATTGTGTCATTTAAAAACATCATTTGTTCTGGGATCATGCAGGCTCGAAATAATGCTTCTAGGCCTTGTACCTGCCACTCTTTTGTACCCCAGATGGTTTTTGTTTCAATGTTATTTTTCCCAAAAATCAAAACCAAATGTCATATTTTTTTCATAAAATGCTTCTGAATATATCAATTTAGTATTTGTTAGCATGTTTTTCGTCCCTGTTTTATCTAACAGTTTATAATAAAACGTTACTGCATCACTGGTCTTAAACCCTGAGAAGTATCTGAATTTCTCATAGAATGTTTTAGAACTACTTTTTGGTGGAGTAGCACAATGTTCCCATTGGTTATACTTTAAAACCTTTCTAGGTTGTGCAGATTTATGCAAGTAGTGGTCACCGTAATGTGTGTAACAAAACATCTTCTCATAATTAGATGAACCTTGTAAACAATCATGTTCTGTGAATCTAGCTGACATTACTAAATCTGACATCATATTATTTATACTTTCAAAATCCCAATCATCAGAAAATGTGCTAGGTTTTACAAAGTCACTTAAGGAAACCTTGAACTGGTGAGGATCTTTCAAGATTTCAAACGGGCCATACACTTCATAGTCAGTTTTGTCCCATACTACCCCGCCGGGTATTGGAATGGCTGTGACATTCACTGATGATAGTTCTCTTTTCTCGACGTGAGATGATTTGTGTGGTTTCAGGACTAAGTTGATGTTCTGACTTGCTGTGTCCATTGAACTATATTTTCCCTCAATGAATTTTCCCAAACAAAGTACCATGATGAGCCAAAGCAGGAGGAAAAATATGCCTAGCCCAAACCAGAACTCTAACCATGGAGAAACAAGATAAATTTCCATTAGTTGATGAAAGAGTTCTGTTGCTTTTTCTTTAAAAGTCTTTGTTTCTGGCGTTACTTCAGGGTTGCTTAGATCTTCAGAAAAGTTGTCGAAATTAATGAAGTAGCCAGAGGCAGTTCTGTCAATTGTTGGAATTGTTTTCTCAATTTGTCTTTCGGTAGCACATACTGATGCCACATCGTTGTAGACTGGTGTTTCTTGATGAACTGATTCAATCTGTGTTTCAAGGGGCACGAGTTCCATGGCATTATTGCATAGTCCTTCTCTGTGCACTGCAGGTTTATCAAATGTGATTTCAGTTTGAATCTCTTGAATTGTTGCAAATATGGGTATTCTGTTGTTTCTCGGGAGTCCACTTGGCCTACTGTTGATTATAGGCCACATGATTGTGGTTTTACCAGGTCGATTGATACAACTCTGTTCTCCTTTTTACCAGCAAGGGGCGGTAGTACTACTGATCTTGTTCCGTTGATTGCTAAGACAGGTACTGCTTTTCTGTAAGAAGGCCCAAATTCCTTCTTCACCGCTATTTTCTCTCTGACTAGATCCCCAATCTTTGGAATCCAGACAGGCCTTGCTGGAGCTGATGGTGCCTCTTCAGTGGTAGTTGGCTGTTGCTTTAACTTTATGTTGCTTAAGGATTTTCTTGTTTCATTCAAGTCCTGTAAAACAGCCAAACGATCTTTGATGTCAAAGTCTTTCTTTTTATCTTCTACCACTGATACCTGACTATCGAGGTCCTGAACGTGCATTCTAGTTCCGAACAATAGTTCGTATGGGCTGAAACCTCTTAGAGAATTTCTTGGCAAATTGGTAAGACTTAACTGGACACTTATTAAATGTTTGACCCACCCATCACCCAAACCTAATACCTTCGCAGTTATAGATTGCTTTATGTCCCGGTTTTTTCTTTCTACCACACTGTTCCCTTCGGGGTGTGACGGACAAGAATACCGCAATCCAACGCCCATGCTGGCCATGGCCTCCTTATAAGCTCGAGAGCTAAAAGCAGGACCCTGCTTCAAGACGGAGCTGGGGACGACAGCGCTTCGCCGTTCATTCTGAAAGCTGGTTGAAGACACGGTAGGATTTCTTTACCCTGAGTTCCAGCGTATCCTTTTTGTGAGGCTTTGCCTTTCAAGTATCTAGTTTCCTGAGTGTTCCGTTTGAGCATTCTGCTCGCTGATAACGGAGCTATTGAGTGTGTTAAGCAGAGCCCTCGGCTGAGGCTCCGTTCTAGCATTTCTGAGGAAGTTCTGTTCTCTGAATTCCAGCTGGCGGTATCCTAGCTGGACCTTCCGTTCTGGAGAGCGATATAGCTTTGGGTGGTGCTACTGCCCGGATCCGAGCCTCAGACTGCATTTTTTTGTTTCTTAAACATTTACCTCAGAAACTGTGACACTGTTTTCCAGAGCCCTAGGGACCAGTGGGGTATTGACTTTAGTGTTGCTACATGAGGTAGAAGATACTTTGTTTATTTCTTACGGATATTCTTTGAGTACATGGGACGTGCTCATTTCGGACAGCAGGTCCATACAAGTTAAATTGAAGAAGTATTCAGCGCTCTTGTTCTTTGGGCTCAAGTAGATGTATGGTCAAGTATTCCTATGGTGGAGTACCCTGCTTAAACTGCTCACAGCAAAGCCCTCCTGGTGAAGTTAACCCGGAGGTCTATTACATTGTGTTATCTGAGACTAACGATTATTTTCTATTTTATGGATTATCTTACAACAGGGGTTTAATGTGCTTCGCCTGGCAGGCTATTTTCCATTTGCCCTCTGTTGAAGCCATTGATGTTATCACAGTTGGTACGTGTATGTTACACTAGAGTGTTATTAGATCATGTACAGTTGATCAGAAAGATAACCTATAGTTTCTTGCATTATAGATTTGTGATATATGTTCTACAATCTGATTGCCAGGCAAAGCCAACCTTTTCCCTCCCTACAGGTAATAAGCATACGAATATCTCTAGCTAGTGGGGAAGTACATTGTGCACTGTATTTGGGTAAAATGTCTCTACAGTGTGTGCTTGACTCATAGTGCCTTGTTCTCGTTTCAGCTTCCTCTCCCCGCAGTTCCCTTCCTACCCTTCCTGATATCCCTCGCTTGACCACTTCTGTGTGTCTGTGATCATTCAGACCCAGGGGCTGTCGAAAGGTGGAACCCATTAAGCATCGTACGATCCTGAGGACACCTGGACCTGACAGAATCAACGGCCCAAGAATTTTAGTCCTCCCGATCGTACGATACAATGTCCACCATTGACGATATCATGGCAGCTCTAGCACTGGTGCAGTCTGAGTTGCAGGCTTCTAGAGCTGAGACTGCTGCGTTGCAGGCACAGGTAGATAGGATGAGTCGAAATCCCTTTGATGCAGGTACCCTGCAGGCTTCCTTCCTGGTGGTGGAAGTACCCGCTCCAATACCCCTGGCTCCCCCAGAAAGATTCCATGGGGATAGCAGTAAGGTACAAGTGTTCCTCACGCAGGTGTTGTTACACTTTTCATGTAAACCTAAGGTTTTTAACACAAATCATGCTAGGGTGGCCTTTCTCATTTCTTACCTAGCTGGGGATGCGGCTCAATGGGCAGTACCATTAGTGAAACGAGATGACCCCATATTAAGGGATTGGGAGGCTTTTCGTTTAGATTTTGAGAAAACCTTCAACCGTAGATCAGCCACCCTATCGGCGGATAGGGAGTTGCTAGGATTAAAACAGGGAAATAGAGATTTGATTGCGTATCTCAATGACTTTAGAAGGCTCATAGCAGAAACTGATTGGCCAGAGGAGAAAAGACATGCCATTTTTTATACGGGATTGACGGAGGAGATGAAAGACGTATTGGCACAAATCGATCCTCAGCCCAGTACTTGTGAGGATATGATTAGCCTGGTTTTGAGATTGGATCATCGCCTTAGCGACAGGAGGGGAGAAAACAGGCGGAAGGACAGGCTAACACCACGTTACGAGAATCCCAGAGTCTCAGAGGGGGCCGCAGCATCTAAGCCAGAACCCATGGAAATTGGGGCAGTGAGATCTCTTCTAACTGCGGAAGAAAGGGAATACAGAAGAAAGAAGGGTTTGTGCTTATATTGTGGCCGGAAGGGGCATTTTATCAGGGAATGTCCTTCGAGAACAAGACCAAAGTACGAACACAAGAAGGTGTCTGTGGTGACTTCAGAACAGGGGTCGGGAAACGAGAAGGCTTGAAGGTGGACGAAGGGATCCCTTCAAGTACGTTATTCATCCCTTCGTTGGACGGAGATGGGATAAAGGAGCGTCTTCATTTCTATGTTGACATCGGGTTGGAAATGGTATACACCTGTTACAACGCATCTTTTACAACTACCTACTGTTACAACACAACTTTTACAACGCATACCATTCCAACGCATTGCGCTGGGGGGCGCTCTAGGATAGGGAATAAGTATAATTTACTATCCAACACCTTCCCTAGTGTCCACGGGGACTGGAGTTAGAATAGTAAATTATACTTACCACTATCCAGCACCTCAAAGCGCTATGCGTTGTAATGGTATGCGTTGTAATGGTCGCGTTGTAACAGTAGGTAGTTGTAATGGTATGCGTTGTAACATGGTACATCCGTTGGAAATACACAATAAGTAGTTGTGGATCCGAGCGATGTTGGATTCCGGAGCCACGGGTTGCTTTATGGACCACACCAAAGTGTTATGTTATGTTAATTGATTTTTTGAGCGCACAGCTGCCCCAGCAAAGGGGCGTCCCGGCGCTATATCTGAAAAGGTAACATAACTAACAGAAGCAGACAAAGTAGGGAGAGTTAGTAAGGCAGGGGGAAAAGATAAGTTTTAACAGCTTTCCTAAAAGCAAAAAGGTCTTCTAAGGAGCGAATGTAGACAGGAAGCGCGTTCCACAGTTTAGAGGCCAGCACCGGAAACGATCGGCCGCCTAATCTACATTTTTGGAAACGTGGAACAAGTGCTAGATTTTGGCCGGCAGAACGAAGGCTGCGTGAAGGGGTGTACAAGGTCAGGAGGTGCTGGAGGGTGGTGGGGGTGTCAGTTTTTAGGTTTAAATATTTTTTATTGAAGAAGTACAGAGGTGTAGCAGTGTAAAACAAGAAAAAGGTCGGGCAATAATAGACAGTACCCAGAGAGCGAATTAACTGCTGATACAGTCTTCAAAGCTCACCGCCACCTTCGTGGTTCTATAGTCTAAATCAGGCGAGAGCCGCTACGGTTGGCATCCTCAAGCATTGCAGTCGAACGTCGACCAGAAAGCAAATAACAATCTCTCTGTACTTCACAATGAACGTAACAAACTACCCCAACAACCCCCCAAACCTATCCCATTCCCCCTCCCCCAACTCTCAGTCCGGTGCCGCGCAAGAAAGGTTCTCAGACACTCACAAGCCCTCTATCTTTATGTACCCAACCCACTTGCCCATCACTCCTCCTCCCTCCTGGCCATTCAGGTGATCGGTGGTGTAAGCCTAAGGAGTCTCAGATATCTGGGGCACGTAAGCTCCCTGAATTCAGTAGCTAATAAAGTATGGAATGGTTGCCACAGCTCTGTGAATTGGTCGACCTCCCCAGCTAGTGTAAGTGAAATTTTCTCCATACCCAGTACATGCCACAGCCTGTGCAACCAGCCCGTGATCGAGGGAACAGTGGAGGTGAGCCAGTGTACTAGAATGTTCTGCACAGCGGAGCCCAAGGCGATGGCTATGTGTCTCCCTCTCCGGGATTTCAACGGAAACATTAAGGCATTAGGTAGGCCCAGTAAGGTATAGGCCGGGAAACGAGGTAATTCTATGCCAAAACATTTATCAATTTCATCGATCACCTCCTTCCAATAGTCCTGTAGCAGTGGGCATTCCCATAAGATATGCGTTAAAGTCCCAATGTGCCCACAAGCGCGCCAGCATGTAGTGTCTATGAGCCTGTTCATTTCGTGCAAGCGTTCAGGAGTGCGGTACCAGTATGTCGAAACCTTGGTGAAGGTCTCTGTGAGCCCCACATGATATGCAGAATGTCGCGCTCGGTATGAGATCTGCTCCCATTCTTTGTGGCTTAGTGTTCTCCCAAGTTCCCTGTTCCATCTCTCCCTACCAGGGTTATAGATGTGTGTAGACGGAGGCTGTAGCATTTTATATAGATCCGATATGAGTTTCGCATCCAAAGTGCGCGTCGCCAACCAACGCTCATAGGGGAGCAGGTTCCTATCTGCCGCATCCCGCACCTGAGGTTGCAGTGCCCAGTGTCTAACCTGCCAATATCGCATCCTATCCGCCTCGACCAGCTGGTAACTCTCCTTAAGGTCTTCAAAGGGGAGGACCCCACCCTCCCCGTACATATGAAAAAGCGCCCTGCAGCCTTTCTCTCGCCAATGCGCAAAAGCACCCGGTTCCGTCCCTGGCGTGAAGTCTGGATTGTCCACAATAGGGGTGAACGGAGAGGGGAATGAGGTTAGCTCGAACCGTTCGCAAGTAGCGTCCCATACCCTCAGCGGGACCCTAGTAACATATGAGGCGTAAAGGTTCCGGGGTCTGTGTTGTCTACGCAGGAATGGTATTTCCTGCAGTGGACGGCCCGCCACCGCCTGATCTTGGAAGAGCCAGTGCTTGTCCGACTCCCATCTGCTCCACTCCACCAGGTACCTCAGCTGTGATGCCTGGAAGTATTTGTGAAGGTCAGGGACACCCAGTCCACCCGCCTCTGGCGCCAGGGTCGTCAGTGTTCTCTTCATCCGAGGCACACGGCCTTGCCAGACAAATTGGGATAGAGCCGTCTGCATCATCCGCATCCAACCTTTAGGGGGCTGTAGCGGGAGTGCCCAGAAGAGATATAGGATCTGTGGTAGCACAGTCATCTTCAGCGCTGCTATCCTGCCTAGCCACGATATCGTCCCCTTGTTCCATCTCCCCAGTTCCTCTTTCACTTTCTTGCCTAACGTCTCATAATTAACCGCTACCATCGCCGACAGTGTGGGGGCCAGCAGGATACCTAGATAAGGCACATGGTCCCGTGACCACCTCAGTGGGTAACGCCTCTGCAAATCAAGTCTCGTCCCGGGTGTCAGGGAGATATCCAATGCTGTGGATTTCCCCATATTCATCCTGAACCCGGCCGTTCTCGCAAAAGCCCCGAGCTCTTCCATACATGCGGGCAAAGCCCTCCGTGGATCCTCTAGCGCAAAAATGACATTGTCTGCGTACAAGCTTACCGTGTGGGTATAACCCCCCATCCGCACTCCTGTAGCATCTGCATTTTGTCTCACTCTCTGGGCAAAGGGCTCCATGTAGAGGGCGAAAAGTAAAGGGGACAGCGGGCACCCCTGTCTCGTGCCGCGTTCGATATTGAAACGCCTTGAGCCACAGCCATTGACTCGCACTGCCGCCGACGGGAACTTATAACAATTAAAGACCATGCACCCAAGTTTCTCCCCTATGCCCATTCGAGCCATCACCCGTTCCAGATACGGCCAATGCACCCGGTCAAACGCTTTCTCGGCGTCGACTGAGAGGAGCATCCTTTCCCCCGGGATCCGGGAAGCCTTCTCCAGTACGTGCACCAACCGCTTGGTATTGTCTACCGTTTGCCTGCCGGGTATAAAGCCGGACTGGTCCGCTTCAATCAGTCCGGGGAGATATTGCGCCAATCTCGCAGCCAAGATCCCTGTGTAGATTTTTAGGTCAACGTTTAAGAGGGAGATCGGTCTGTACGAGCCACACTGAGCCCTGTCCTTCCCCGGTTTGGGTATGACCGATACCGTGGCATGCAGGAGATCCAATGGGATCCGGGGCAGCTAAAGGAGTTAAACAGTTTGGTCAGTATCGGAGCTAGGGCGGTGCAAAACGTCTTATAGAAGAGGGTGGTGTATCCATCCGGTCCCGGAGCCTTCCCGAGTTTTAGCCTAGCGATCGCCGAGATAACTTCCTCTATCCTAATCTCTCGATCTAGGTAGTCAGTCTGTATTTGAGCTAGGGACGGAAGAGTCACTGAGTCCAGATATTCATCAGGGTCCCCAGTCGCTGCCCCGTCCTCCGCGTAGAGCTCGGAGTAGAACTGTCGAAAAGCCTCAGCTATGTCGGCGTCTTCTGTGACTGTGCGCCCATCAGGCACAGCAAGTTCTTTGATTCAACGGCATTGGTGTGCAACTCTAAGCTTAGCTGCCAATAACCGGCCACAGCGATCCCCCCCGTGTAAAAAGCGTGTCTCAGGCGGAGAGCCGCATACTCAGCCCTGTCCAGATCTAGAGACGACAGGAGCTTCCTCGCCGCTTTTAGCTGTTTCCAAATTCTGGGAGCCCCCGTGCGCCGATGCACCTGTTCCAATTCCCTGACCTTGTGCGTGAGTTCTTCCCGTTTAACTTTCCTCTCCCTATTTTCGGTTGCTGATATTGATATAAATTCTCCCCGTAAGACCGACTTAAGAGCCCCCCATTGAGTCGCCAAGGTGGTGTCGGAGTTAGCGTTGTGCAGCTGAAATTCAGTCACAGCCTCAGTGATACGCTGCACCACAGGTTTTTTGTGTAAAAGGGCGTCCCGTAGGCGCCAGACTCCGCGTTGAACAGGGATTGACGGGGGCAGAAAGGTACCCGAGACCGGAGCGTGGTCCGATAGGGAGATGACCCCGACCTCCGAGGCAGTGGCCATGTCCCGAACCGGGCCTGAAACCAGCAAGTAATCTAGCCGTGCATACGTTTTGTGCGCGTGTGAAAAATATGAGTAGTCCCTATCTGTGGGGTGAAACCCTCTCCAAAGATCGTGCAGGTCGAGTTCAGCCAAATGTGTTTTCATAGTGTTCGAGAGTTCCCCAGTCTGTGGAAAGCGCTGTGCTGATCTGTCTAGGGAGGAATCAAATACCATGTTAAGGTCCCCCCCCAGAATGAGATGTCGATCAGGGGATGCTGTGACATCTATCAACGTGGTGTGGAGGAAGTGTTCCTGACGCTCGTTTGGGCAGTAAACCGACCCCACCGTGAAATGCAGAAGCCCCAGCTTAAACCTGTACGCCAGTAGTCTCCCTTTTTGTTCAGCTAATTTGTGTAGCACCTCACCCCTAAAGGATTTAGATACCAATATAGCAACTCCCGCCATTTTAGTGGAGTGGGAAGAAAAGAACTGAGTGGGGAAGGCACGGGACCGCATTCTATGACAATCACCCACCAACAGGTGCGTTTCCTGTAACAGACAGATGTCCGCCTGCGAGGCCTCTAACAAGGAGAGAACTGCCCTCCGCTTCGTGGGGTTGTTTAGGCCTTTCACATTCAAAGTCACCACTTTCAAGCCTGCCATACCAGATCAATGTAACCTTCCAGCACTAGGCAGGCGAAGGCGGCCAGTGCCAATCCCGTCTGTGAATCGGCCCGTGAGGTCCGGTTTAGCTGAACGTACATAACAAAGACACCGGACTGAGTTGCCCCGAACACCCCCCTCCCGGATCCCAGGGCTCCCGAACTCCAACTCCCCGACCCCCGCATCCCCTTCCCCCTTTCCCCAACTTGAGCCTCCCAACCCATCCCCTTTAACCGTTTGTAGTCCAAAGAGTCCCAGGCCTGCCCCTTACGGACAGGTCTGTGGTAAGTTACCTTCGTGGGCGACCAGCCACCAGCACCCCGCCCTCGCATTCCCGCACCCACCTCCTCCCCAAGCCCGCTTTATCAATAATGCACTGTCAATCTCCCCCCGGAGTCCTGTTAGGCGGTCAGCGCCACTTCTCCCTCGACCATCGAGGTCTCGGTAGCAGTTTGAATTGCGTCCGCCATTCCAGATCTTACTGTCGGCGAGTCCGGTCTCTGCGTGGCCCTCTGCGGCCTGTGTCTCGGACCTCTCCGCCAGCCACCGTCAGTTGAATTCCTCCTTCGTCGTGGCGTGGACGACTCCTCTTCCTCTGCCGTGATCCCTAGGACTTCGCAGACATCTTGAAGAGATCGCAACTGGTGCGACTCTCCATTCCAACGGAAAATGAGGCGGAAGGGGTGCCCCCACGAATAGGGCGTGTCGTGTTGTCTTAGGAAGTCCGTTGCAATCTTGAATGCCCTGCGTTTCTGGAGCGTAGTCGCAGCTAGATCCTGGTACAGTGCCACTTGGTGATCTCTGAACACTATCGATTGCTTCTTCCTCGCTTCGTACATGATCCTCTCTTTTAGCGGGAAGTCAGGAAGAAAAGCCAGTACATCCGGCGGAGGTCCATTCGCCCGTCGTCGCGGGCCTACTCTGTGAGCTCTATCAATCCTGATAGGGAATTCCGCAGGTTCGCCAAGGACAACGCGGAACAGTTCTTGCAAATAGGCCACTATGCCGGAGGTCTCCTCTGTGGACGGCACTCCCCGGATTCGTATGTTGTTCCGTCTTGCTCTGTTTTCCAGATCTTCGTTATGTAGTTGGAGGTCAATGTGTTGGTCCCTGAGGCGGAGGACCTCCTGCTGCAAGTGTGTAATCTCATCGTCCTGCATTTGCGTGGAGCTCTCAACCGCTTCCACCCTCTCCCCAAGACCATCCACCTCTCTGCGCAGTTCTCGTACTTCACCGGCCACTTCCTTTTTCAACTCTTGAAAGTCGTCCCTCAAAGTCCCAAACAGGGACTCTAAAAACGATCTGGTGACCGGAGGCTCACCGCTGTTCCCCCCTTGCGATCCGCATGCACCTCCTGACTGTGTTGAGGCCTTGTCCCCTTTGCTGGCTGGTTTACTGAGCATTTCTGTGAGCGTCCGACTGCCTCCTTTGCCGCCTTTCTGCCCGGCCATCTTCCTCACTGTTCCGCTGCTCGCGTGTGAGCTCCAGCAGTCCCCAGCTAATCCGTTACCCGGTTAGGCCCGTACTTCCGGCCTGCACCTTCGAGAGCCTGCGCTCTGTAGGCCGGTCCTCAACAAGTCCTGCGACCCACGTTCGAGCCCCCGGCTTCCGGTTGCTCAGGAAGAGCCCAATGGCACTCGGTGCTTTTCCCAGGTTACCCCACTGCCGTTGCAATGGGTAACAGGCGTTGTCTAGGTTCCACGGCCTCCGTGGTGTGAAATGCCTCAGACTTCCTACCTCTTCGGGGCAACCTGGGGCTCCACTGGGGGCCCGGCACTTCGATACACACACCCAGCCCACTCCTCACCTCTGGTGTCGAGTCCTTGGGGGAGAGGGGGGGGGCTCCGACCGGGGCCCCGCTCTTGGCCGCCTGGTGCCGGTGCCGCGGCTTACCACCGCCCCTCAATCCCTGGTACTGCTCACAGTCAATCCGCGATGCCCCGGGGCACTCCACGCCCCTCTCGTGCCTGTCCCAATAATGGCATCCCAGCACTGTCCGGCTGCTGCTTTCCGGGCCCCTATCCGTGCCTCCAGCCGTGTTCTAGGGGGCAGGCGTCGTTAAAATTGTAGGATCACCCCTGTGTGGCGCACCTCGAGTCCTCGCTCCGCCGGGCGCCCACACTCGTTCTCCCGGTCCACTCCTCACCACTTCCGGCCAGGGGGGTTGGGAGCCAGGGCCCCGCTCCGTCTCCGTGCAAGTGCCCCACTTCGGAGCTCGCCGATCCAGCCGTCTGCCCCGTGCCTAGACCCCCGCTTTCCAGAAGTCCGCCTCGGGCTGTGTGCTATCTCTGGCTGGTCGCGGCTCCGGACCTCCGCCAACTAGGCCGCAGCCGCGGCCTCAGGTAGATTTGGGGGCGGGAGCGGGACCAGAGCGCTCCTCCTCGCCGGAGTGCCGTCCTGCCTGCTCCTGGTATGGGTCCACCGACTTACGGGACCCCCCGGGCAACACCGCTCTTCTTTGAGTGTCCGGCTCTCCTGTACCTCGCTCCGGCGGTGTCCCGGGCCTCTGTTCCTCTCCCGCTGGGCCGCAGCCGCGGCCTCGCGTAACCCTGGGGCGGGGCGGGGCCGGGGTCCTCTGTGCCGTCAGGCGTCGGGCCAGAGCACCACGAACTCCGGCGGCCCGCGCAGCAAAGCCACCAGCGTGCGGCCGTTCCCCTCCAGGCCCGTCTCTCTGCTTTCCGGAGGCTCGTCTCACTGCTCTCCGGGCCGGCGCCGCCTCAGTTGGGTCCTCTATGCGGGCCGCCTCGTCACCTCCGCTCCGTGCTCCAGCGGCCGAGACCTCCGCCGTCTGTGCTGTGGCTCGCCGAGGGACCGGAGTTTCGTTCTGCTGTGCCTGGGGATCTCCTCGCCCACACCCGGTCGCCGGGCTCGGCTAGGGGGGAGAGAAGCTGTGATTAGGGCTTAGGGCCTCGGCGGGTGCAGGAGCTCGGGCAGAACACGTCCGTTCACTCCGCCATCTTGGCCACGCCCCGGGGGTGTTAGTTTTAAGAATCTTAAACGCAAAACAAAAAGTCTTAAACTCTATGCGTCTAATTACTGGTAGCCAGTGCAATTTAAAAATTGTACTGCGGGCTGAGCAGAAGTGCGGCAAGCCCACCAGGGCCCTGGCTGCCGCATTCTGCACCCGTTGGAGTCACAGGACTTCCGCCTGGTTGGCGCCCAAAAACAGTGAGCTCGCGTAATTGAGCCTTGATAATACGCTAGCTTGAATCACCATCTGGCGTGTGGGGGCATCAAAAAATTTGAGGATAGGCCTCAAACCACGCAGAATGCCGAAGCACATAGATGCCACCTTCTTAGTATGGCACGAGAAGGTTAGTTTGGAGTCCAACCAGACGCCAACATTTTTAAGTTCAGAAACAGATTTTGGGGGAGGTCCCAGCTCCTTAGGCCACCAAAGCTATCGGCTTAGGGCTTGAACTACAAGAAAAGGAGACCCCCGAAGCGGTGTTTGCTGTGGGTGGTAGAAAGCTGGATTCGGGTCCTATCAGGTTACAGACCAGGGATCTCGGTATGACCATGGGCATGGAACATCAGGAAATGTTATTCTTCAACATCATACATGCACCACAGTATGGGGTAATCTTGAGACTTCCATGGTTGCGTAAACACAACCCCGCAGTGGATTGGGAAGGCCAGACACTACAATTCACATCGGAGTATTGTCAACAGAACTGTTACCCTGCAAGGCATAGTCCTGCTTCTGGTCTAGCTTGTATCCATCATATAGCCACCGCAGTAGAACATGATGTGGAACTCCCATTCGAGTATCAGGAATTGGCAGAAGTGTTTAGTGAAGCTAAGGCGGAAGCATTACCACCGCACAGACCTTATGATTGCCAGATCGACTTGATTCCTGGGGCAAAGATACCAGCGTGTTTATGCGCTTACAGAACGAGAGAAATTACACCTCCGATCGTACTTAGATAAGCTATTGGAGCTTGGATTTATCAGAGAATCTAAATCCCCTGCTGCCTCCCCGTTGTTCTTCATTCCCAAAGCTAATGGGGTACTTCGTGCTTGTGCGGATTATAGAGCTCTGAACGCCATTACAGTAAAGAATAAATATCCTCTCCCCCTCATCAATGTGCTGCTGGAGCATGTGAAAGAGGTGGTGATTTTCACGTGGCTGGCTCTTAAGGGAGCATACCACTTAGTCAGAATGCGATCAGGGGACGAGTGGAAGACTGCCATCAAGACTCGTTTCGGGCTCTACGAGTACCTAGTAATGCCCTTCGGGCTATGTAACGCGCCTGCCGCCTTCCAGTTCTTCCTGGATGATGTACTCAAGGAATACTTGGAGCGCTTTGTCGTGGTATATATAGACGACATCCTGGTTTATTCATCTACCACGGAACAATATGCGGATCATGTGAAGGCTGTCCTGCGTACTTTATTGGAACATCGTCTGTATTGCAAACTCAGCAAGTGTGAGTTTAACACTACATCTGCGGAATTCTTAGGGGTGATGCTCACGCCGAACGGACAAGAAATGTCCGAAAGAACGATCTTGGCGGTGAAGAATTGGCCCATACCCAAAACAGTGAGGGACATCCAGTGTTTTATTGGGTTTGCGAACTTTTATCGCAGGTTTATTGGGAACTTTTCTGCTATGGCCTCCCCAATGACAAGACTATTGAAAAAGAAGGTGCCATTTGTTTGGACGGAGGAGGCACAAAGAAGTTTCGAGGAGTTGAAAAAGGCTTTTGTTTCAGCACCTGTGTTGGTGCATGCAGATCCCAACAAGCCTTTCATAGTGGAAGCTGACGCTTCCGATTCCGCGGTAGGAGCCGTCCTGTCTCAACGCCACTCCGACACAGGACAATTACATCCAGTGGCCTACCTCTCATGTACTCTGAATCAGGCTGAACAGAATTATGTAATAGCCGAAAAGGAGCTGTTGGCGATAAGAACCGCATTTTTGGAATGGAGGCATCATCTCATGGGGGCTCGACATGCAGTAACGGTATATACGGATCACCGTAACCTACGATACATGGCAGCGGCCCGCCATTTAACACCTCGGCAGATGCGATGGATGATGCACTTCGCGGAATTCGACTTCATCGTAACATTCAGGCCAGGGAAGGATAACCGAAAAGCTGATGCTTTATCCAGGCAGTTCACCAAGACAGAACCAAACAAAGTACGGGAAGAATCCATTATCAGCCCGAAGAAGGTTATCGGCGTCACATGTACCCAGGTGTTTCTACGTAGTGTCGTTAGAAATGTACAGAAGGATGGGTGGAAGAAATGGTTAAAAGAACACAACGAGTGGAAGATGGTTCAGGGTCTCCCTATGCGACAGAAACAGCTATTGTTACCCATCCAGGCACTAAGGAAGCAGGCGTTCCAGTGGTGTCACAGTGCACCGTGACAGGACATAATGGAACCAGTAAGACACTTGAAAGATTACAAAGACACTTCTGGTGGCCTAATATAAGAACGGATGTTGCTGCTTGGGTGGCTGAGTGTCCTGTGTGTAGCCATATGAAGACGCTGCATACCAAACAATCTGGACTGTTACAGCCCCTTCCTACTCCTGACGTACCCTGGGAAAACATTTCTATGGACTTCGTGGTGGGCATGCCGGTTGACCAGGGGTGCACAGCCATCCTGGTAGTGGTGGATTACTTAACGAAGATGGCTCATTTCATCGCCTGTAAACGGGTTCCTTCTGCTAGTTTGTTAGCTCGTTTAATCCTAACCAACATAGTGAGGTTACATGGACTACCCAGGGTGATAGTATCAGACCGGGGCAGTCAATTCACAGCTAGATTTTGGAGGACATGGTGTAAGGCCCTGGGAATAACATCTAGCACATCCACTAGTTTCCATCCCCAAACCGATGGGCAAACTGAACGGGTTAATCAAACCTTAAAGCAGTATTTGCGATGCTATGTGGATGTCACTAAGGAGGATTGGGTAGACAGATTATGGCTAGCTGAAATAGCGTATAACAGCGCTGTACATGGTTCCACTAAACACGCCCCTTTTTTCAGCACATATGGTTTTCATCCTAATTTTTCACCATTCCAACATCCTGCATCAGCCTCCCCTGTTCCCGAAGTACAGGAAAGAGTACAAACTATTCAGGAGACATGGCAGAAGGTCAAGGGTCATTTAAGACAGGCCAAAACGAGGTACAAGGCCTATGTGGACAAGCACAGACAAACTGGTCCGGTGTATAAAAAGGGGGACTACGTATGGCTATCCACCAAGAACATACGCTTTAAACGTTACAGTATTTTCAATCCTAAATACATAGGTCCTTACAAGGTGGTCAAATTGATCAATCCTGTGGTGGTTAAGTTGGCTCTACCGTCGTCTTTGCGGATACATCCTGCATTTCATGTGTCTCTGGTTAAACCCACACGCTCTGTCAAAAGAATCAGTCCTACAGCTGTTGCTGTAGATGGCGAAGAAGAACACGAGGTGAGAGGAATTGTGGATTCCAAGATATACCGCACCAGATTGTGGTATTTGGTGGCATGGAAGGGGTATGGCAATGAGGAGAATTCATGGGAACCAGCATCGGGTGTTCATGCCCCTAAATACGTTAAACAATTCCACAAACGATTCCCATTCAAGCCATGTCTCTGTAAGTTCTCTTCGGGGGAGGGATGTACTGTCATGTCCCACGGAGGTGGGCAGTCTCGAACACTGCCTTGAGACGTTTCTTGTAGGTTGGAAACTACAGTTCCCATGATCCTGGGCACTGCGCGCGACGCCTCAGTCCGATGACGTCACACGCGGAAGCTTCAAGACGGAGCTGGGGATGACAGCGCTTCGCCGTTGATTCTGAAAGCTGGTTGAAGACACGGTAGGATTTCTTTTCCCCGAGTTCCAGCGTATCCTTTTTGTGAGGCTTTGCCTTTCAAGTATCTAGTTTCCTGAGTGTTCCGTTTGAGCATTCTGCTCGCTGATAACGGAGCTATTGAGTGTGTTAAGCAGAGCCCTCGGCTGAGGCTCCGTTCTAGCATTTCTGAGGAAGTTCTGTTCTCTGAATTCCAGCTGGCGGTATCCTAGCTGGACCTTCCGTTCTGGAGAGCGATATAGCTTTGGGTGGTGCTACTGCCCGGATCCGAGCCTCAGACTGCATTTCTTTGTTTCTTAAACATTTACCTCAGAAACTGTGACACTGTTTTCCAAAGCCCTAGGGACCAGTGGGGTATTGACTTTAGTGTTGCTACATGAGGTAGAAGATACTTTGTTTATTTCTTACGGATATTCTTTGAGTACATGGGACGTGCTCATTTCGGACAGCAGGTCCATACAAGTTAAATTGAAGAAGTATTCAGCGCTCTTGTTCTTTGGGCTCAAGTAGATGTATGGTCAAGTATTCCTATGGTGGAGTACCCTGCTTAAACTGCTCACAGCAAAGCCCTCCTGGTGAAGTTAACCCGGAGGTCTATTACATTGTGTTATCTGAGACTAACGATTATTTTCTATTTTATTAATTATCTTACAACAGGGGTTTAATGTGCTTCGCCTGGCAGGCTATTTTCCATTTGCCCTCTGTTGAAGCCATTGATGTTATCACAGTTGGTACGTGTATGTAACACTAGAGTGTTATTAGATCATGTACAGTTGATCAGAAAGATAACCTATAGTTTCTTGCATTATAGATCTGTGATATATGTTCTACAATCTGATTGCCAGGCAAAGCCAACCTTTTCCCTCCCTACAGGTAATAAGCATACGAATATCTCTAGCTAGTGGGGAAGTACATTGTGCACTGTATTTGGGTAAAATGTCTCTACAGTGTGTGCTTGACTCATAGTGCCTTGTTCTCGTTTCAGCTTCCTCTCCCCGCAGTTCCCTTCCTACCCTTCCTGATATCCCTCGCTTGACCACTTCTGTGTGTCTGTGATCATTCAGACCCAGGGGCTGTCGAGAGGTGGAACCCATTAAGCATCGTACGATCCTGAGGACACCTGGACCTGACATCCAGAATGCTTTTTTGTGGCTACTGAAGCCGGTTTAGTTGCTTCCGCTGTGGCTGTCTTAGCCAATGAATTCCATGAAACGTGAACGCCATCACGTTGAAGACTCTGTGCGTGTATCACGTGAGTCTTTTGTAGTTCTTTCTGTAAAAGAACTACCTGCTTCCAAAGCATTTTATGCTTGATTGTGGCACCTGTGTCATCTTTGAACTCATTTTGTACCCAGCTCTGCAACTCATTGTTGTAAGAGTTGACGCAAAAATGCGAATCGCACACGATTAGTGTCGGGAATTAACGTTCCGCATTTTCAAGCGCCATCTTTAAAGATCAAATTTCAGCTCACTGAGCCGAGCATTTTCTCAGTGATTCAGTTTTTGTTATTTTCGGTCTGAATTTACCGCACAGCCAGCGACCTTTAACAATCGCGCACACTGCATCATAGGATTTGTTTTCTACATTGTAGTGCTGGACAAATCTGTCTGTATAGATTATACAAGAGTATTGTTGGAGAGGCAGAACTTCGATTGGCAGAGGATATTCTTTTTCATATAGTAAATCATTCAGTTCTTTCATGTTCGGACCATAGTAGTATTTCACTTTTTCAGTTTCAAGGGTGTTTCCCCACTGTATCCATTTCGGATCCAGTGACACTGTAGGCAGGTTTACTGGGCTGAATAGTGCCTCGAAGGCTGATTCTGCTGTAATGACCGTTATACTTTTACCTTGGGCAAAAGCTCTTTCTTTTGCCACTGCCGTTCGAACTGCATTTACAGAATTTTCTGTAAGACTGAATGTTTTCTCTGCTTGTGTGTACAAGTGAGATTTGTAAGCTATTAGTACCGTTTCTCCCTCATTAGAGGTTAGGTACGTGAATCCGCATCTTCCTGGGATGACTCGGATTACAAGGTTGCGTGTATTGTCACGTGTTTCTAATTTTGTTTTTGCTAACATGTCTGTTTGCAGTGATCTCAAAATTTCTGTGTGTTTTTGAGTCCAGTTGATTGGTTTGAAATCAGGTTTAATTAATTCGTAGAGAGGTTTAACCCTCTCCGCATAGTTTAGAATGTAAGTTCTTCCGAAATTCAGGAAACCTAGAATCGATTGTAAATTCTTCAGCGTTTTTCGGTGCCTGGAGTACAGCGCACTTCTCTAAGAAGTTGTCCGCTAGGCTTTTTCCTTCTGTGGTACGGCAATTCTGGACCCTGCCGTTTCACCAGCCTCTGGGTCCACACACTCGTATCGCAAATGTCGTCGTACCATGACGAATTTGGTATCGACAGACCGGTAATGATTAGGACATCATCCCTATGCATTTGCGTCATGATCGAGTGATGCTGACACCCTTAAATCGTGGTTTCCGTCTCGAACCCTCAGACGCCATTTTGTGAACGGCATCCATCTTGTAGCTTGCCCTCATATAGTCAATTGATTAAAACCGAGTTTGATCTGAAAGGACACGTCCACCGTAGCTGACTTCCCCATGACCCGGCCGAGCTGACTCCACTGCCTCCAGCCAAGCCTGTTTGGGCAGCTCCTCGCCCAGTGGCCGAGCCAGATATCATCAAGGCACAACATGTCATAAACCCTTCACTACATACAGACCCTGTTTTCCCATACACACACACACCTGTCCATGATTCTTGTTTATGGCCAGTTTTATGATGGGAGGGTGCTCGACCTTATTGGCATTTCATCGATATCTGATGGGAGTTCTGGATCTGGCGGGGTAATCCATCACCAACTGGACATCTGAAATATGTGCTGACCAGCATGACTTCGCTCTTTGTATTATTGTGGAAATATTTGTATTGCCATATCGTAAACTTAAGAATTCTTGCCTACAGCTGTTATTTATGTATATAAGGAGAAGTCTGGTTCTGTAAAAACGAACAGTCTCCTGAGAACTTACGGCCCGTGCTGTCGTACTTCTAGGACACATGTTACTTGGTTGCAGCCAATAAAACTCGATCTCTGACTTCAACTAGAAGACTCTGTGTTTCTGTAAGTCCAGAACAGGGAGAACCTAGAGGTCTTCGGGTGTGGTCCCCTGGCACCACCGGGTCTCTAAAAACCCGGCACCTCAGTTGGCGCCCAACTCGAGGCGATATCAAGCGGTGACGGTCCAAGCCAGATGTTCGTGAGGAGCTTTGTGTGAAAATTCCGGAGGACGGCCAGCCACTTCAGCGACCCCTGCATGTCGACGTGGTTCCGAAGGTCTTTGCTGCGAGGTTCCCAGCGTCCCGACGGCTACGAAGGACTGCTGCCCTGACTATCGCCCTGTTTTGGACCCAGTGATCCTTGGTAGAGCGAAACGATAGACGAGTCTTCTAGTGACGTCACCGATCTTCAATACTCAGTTAAGTATAAGTGGAGCGTCTCCTAGTTCTTAGTTTGGTTCTTAGTCTTGGTATCCCAGAGATATGGTTTGTATTGGTACTTGCAAGCACCAAAACCGAGTGATTCGTGTATTCACGAAAATATCGTAATTAGATAATCCCTTGAAGTTTGAAGCTAGACTAGTGAGCGAAGATGCCTGGTCTCAGCAGACTTGGAAACTTGTTTTGTCTTGGTTGTAGTAGGGACTCCCGATTAGAGGATTCGTGTCCGCTTCCTCCGATTGGAACTCCAACATATGAGTTATATATAAAGCACGGAGTAGGTCCTATTGCATATAATGAGGTATGGATAAAATACACCCGCAAAGATTGTGTTTTAAAATGGCCCCAACATGGTAGTTTTGACTCAGAAATATTAGACAACCTCGAGGTCAAATTGTTCAAGAAGAAAGCCCGGCCAGCGATGTTTGACTCTTTTCGCTTATGGCGCAAAGAAGCCAAACAGAAAGAAATAAAATTAGCAAAGAAAAACAAAAGAGGTATGTCGATGGTACAAGCTGCCATCGCATACAGGGATAATGAGGAAGAGCAGGAAAGTGAACAAATGCTCAGAAGCAAGAAACTAGCAATAGATAAATGCTACCCGATGTTACCACATGAGGGACAAGACTCAAAGGGTACATCCGAGAAAGATCCACTGATGTCCCATTTATTGAACTCACCACCCCCATATACATCAAGTGTTGTGGGACCCCCGAGACGTATTGTTATACCACGCCCTGGCGCACGAAAAGCAGCTCTTGCACAAAGCACCAGCTCCTCTTCAGCTGGTTCCTACTTCTCCGGCGCAGCCTTCTCAAGGGCCGCCGCCTTTGCTCCACACTCCATCTACTTCTACAACTTTGCCTACCGCTCCAACTATTGACTATGATACTACGTCTGCTACTGCTTCAACTTCCTCTGTTGTTGCTTCGATTTCCTCTTTACATCAGCCTGTCTTTTCTGGCGCATCTGCCTTGCCGCAAGCTTCTCCTTCTGTCAGACAGAGAGTGACAAGTACTGTCACTGGTCTATTATCGCCTTTCTTCGGGTCGCCCAAAACGACCCCTAAAACAGAACGTAGACAGTTGCGTAGTCAACTACCCGACTACGAGGAGAGAGAAGTGCTGAACGAGTTAGCACGCAAATGGGTTACTGATACTGTAAGGTATGATGTTCAGTGTGTCATGAAAGTCTTCAGTCACTGGGATCCGTCCACTCAGAGATATGTGTTTGAGGAGATGTGCGTGTACCTCTGGGAAGATTTACAAGACAATGACCCAAAACGCAGAATGCAGGAACTAGCCCGCATGCGATTCAAATTTTACGAAGGCATGATTGTAGGTGCCGATGTTGAAAAAGCAATGGATCTGTTGTTATCTTATAGGAGTCAGGGAAACAGCTCTAGATTATTCGATGAGGATGATGTGTCTGGTCGGAAAAAGGCGCGACAATACCCCATGAGAGAGGTTCCTCCATTATGGAGGGAAGGTGATGCGAATGCACAACCACCTGTTCCACCGCATTTCCAGCGAGTATGGGTACATGTCCCCTGGAAAAGATCCGAAGTTTTAGCACTCAAACAGACATTACCTGATCCACGTAAAAACCCAGCAGGATATTACAAGGAGTTGTCACAGACTGCCAGCTCATGTATAATGAATTTAGCAGATATAGACATGCTGTTTGGGAATGTTGTTCCGCATCCTTTATGGAGTAAAATTCGTCATACAGATCACAATCAAGAATTAGGTGACTCATGGGCTAATATTACTGCTACTGATGCTAGACAAATTGGTGGTTCTAAACCCGAGCCCTTAATAGCAGAACTTCCCGGTAGGATTATCGCGTACATGAAAACGTTAATGCCTGAATTACATGTAATTTGGGACAAGCTATCTGCGTGCAAGCAGAAGAAAGATGAGAATGTGTCTGACTTTTTCACGAGATTTGAGGAGACTTTCACCGATCACAGTGGTCAGGACATGGCTACCGAGGGAGGCCAAAGATTGTTTGTAGACAAATTTGTACATAATCTGCTTCCTGAACTGTGCAATAAATTGAAAGATTCAGAGAGTGCTTGGGCTGTCTCCACGTCAGCACAGATTTTAGCCACAGCCCAGTACTACGAAAATAGGCGCAAAGACGAGCTAGACAAGACAGAGAAGAAGACTAAAGAACTAAAGACTAAAGTTCTTCTCCAGCAAGCGTATCCGCCTCGCACTCCTAGTCAACCCAATTATCAGCAACCACAGCAGTATTCGAGAAACGCGCAAGGGAACGAGTTTTCCCACCAGCGTTCTCCGTATGGCCCGAATCAATGTGCATATTGCAAAGAAGAGGGTCATTTCAAAAGTAATTGTGCAGCTCTTGCGCGACGCTTGAATGGTGTTTCCGGCGCAAGAGGTAGAGGTGTTCAACAGGTTCCTAGAGGTAGGGGCCGTGGAAATTTCCCCCAGAACACCACTCCTTTTCCGCCTCAGAATTCTATGAGTAGCTTTGACCAACAGAATAATGCGTCTTCCAGGTCAGCTCAGTACTATGCAGATGACTATTACGCAGAAAACGAGAATGAGGGTAATAGTTGCTAGGACAGCCATGGACAAAGAGAGGGAGTTGTTTCAGTTCCAGTAGACCAGAATGGACCTTATGTCGAGTTGATTACATCCGGAGTGTCAGAGCCATTTCTGCTGGATACTGGTGCTACAAAAAGTTCGATTATGTACTCAAAACTTCCTGGCGCACCTTTGTCTGGCGAAATGAATGTTTCAGTAGGTTTTTCTGGCGCCCCTGTTAGAAACCCGATCTCCAGTCCCATGCCCCTTTCTGTTGGCCCGTGCGAATTAGAAGCACCCCTCATTCTTACCACAGGTTGTGGCGAAAATTTGTTAGGTTTGGATTTGCTGAAGAGACTATATGCGACCTTGTACTGTTCTCCTTCGGGAGTACAACTTACGCTTGGTAAGAGAGTGATTTCCCCGATGTTTTTGTCAAAAGAAAGAATTCCGACTGAGTTGTCATCCCTTCCAGATGTACTTTGGGCGAATGGTTCTAACGATGTGGGTAATTTAGAGATAGCACCGTATGTCATAACATTAAAAGCTAATGTTAGGTTGCCACGTATTCCCCAATATAGAATATCAAACGAATGTGAAAAGGCTTTGTTAGCGATCGTCTATGATCTGATTGCGAAAGATGTCATCGAAGAAACTACAGGCAACATTTGTAACAGTCCTGTTTTGCCTGTCTTAAAGCGTACCGATCCTTCACAGCCCCCTGTGTACCGATTTGTGATCGATCTAAGGGAAGTGAATAAGATCGTTGTACCTCAGTTTCCAGTCGTTCCCGACATTACTGCCTTATTGACAATGGTTCCAGCCTCAGCCAATTGGTTTTCGGTGATTGACCTGAAGAATGCTTTCTTCAGCATCCCGATTGCCGAGGAGAGCAGAGATATCTTCGGCTTCAATCTAGGAGGACGAAGCTTCCGCTTTAAACGCGCTCCTCAGGGCTACTGTGAGAGCCCATCAATATTCAGTCAAGCTCTGAAAACACAACTAGACACGATTATTCTACCTGGTGGCGCGACTCTGATCCAGTATGTAGACGATCTACTGATCGCTGCAGATACTGAAGAAATATGCAAGCAAGCCACGTTGTCATTGTTGCGTCAATTATGTGACATGAAGCACAAAGTCTCGCTTTCCAAACTACAATTTTGCCGACAAGAAGTAACCTACTTAGGTCACATCTTATCGAAGGAGGGAAGGAGACTGACCCCAGAAAGAATACAGGCGATTGCAGAACTGAGTGTCCCAAGGACACAAAGAGAAGTGCGTGCCTTCTTGGGCATTACATCGTACTATAGACAATGGATACCGAACTTCTCACTGTTGGCCAAACCTTTGCTGGCATTAATGCGTAAAGACACACCCAATCCTTTGCCTTGGTCTGAAGATTGTCAGGCGAGTTTCCATGAGTTGCGTGAGGCATTATGTTCGGCTCCTGTGTTGGGCAACCCCGACTACAGCAAGCCGTTTACATTATACGTCCACGAGAAGGAAGGTTGCGCATTATCAGTCTTGACACAGCACTTTGGGGACAAACAACGCCCATGTGCATATTTCTCCGCGACTCTAGATCCCGTAGCTAAGGCATTACCGAGTTGCTTGAGGGCCACTGCCGCAGCGGCTGTCTGTATTCGACAGTCCGCTGGGTTAGTCATGAATAATACTCTGACCGTTATGGTCCCACATGCAGTAGACATTTTACTAAACAGAACGAAGACACAACATCTGACTAGTGCTCGACTGTCCAGCTATGAATTGACCCTGTTAGCGAGTCACATTCACATAAAAAGGTGCGATACACTCAACCCCGCTACGTTATTACCTATTCCAGCAAAGACAGATGAGGTCGATAAACATGATTGCTGTTTTAGGACAGAGGAAGAGACGAAAGGGAGAGTAGACTTACAGGACACTCCTCTCCCTGAATGTAATGATAATTTATGGGTTGATGGTTCATGTTTCAAGTTGCCGAATGGTGATACGACTGCAGCATATGCTGTGACAACATTACACACGATTGTAGAGACAGCTCGCATCCCCCACAATTCTGCGCAAGCAGCAGAGTTAGTCGCACTCACAAGAGCGTGCGTGTTGGCGAAAGGAAAACGAGTGAATGTGTACACTGATAGTCAGTACGCCTTTGGCGTAGCCCACAGTTTTGGAAGATTGTGGCGTGAACGTGGGTTCCTGACGTCGCATGGTGCAAAGATTCAACACGGCCAGCTAGTACACGACCTTCTCGAGTCACTGACCTTGCCCCTACAGGTTGCGATCGTGAAGTGTAGCGCGCATAGAAAGATCCGAGATGATGTTGGTCGAGGGAATGCATTTGCCGATGAAGTCGCGAAAGAGACTGCAAGGAACACAATGAGTCCGATATATGTTGTAGGTCCTGCTCGATGGAACCCTGATGTGGGTATGTGTGAGGACACCATCGAAAGCTTGAAGTCCATACAAGCTGACGCGACTGAGAAAGAGGTGAACGAATGGAGAGAAAGCAAGGGTAGGTTAGACGCAAATGGTTGTTGGGTCGAACTGTCAGACCATCAGCGATGGTTGTTACCGGATGCTTATGTGCTCGCAGTGGTAACGATGGCCCATGGAATGGCACATGTCAGTGTGAAAGGAATATGTAAGCTGTTGGCCCCAGTATGGCAGAATAGTGGTATCCCAAAATGTGCAGAAAATCTGGTCAGAAATTGTATGGTGTGTTTGAAGCACAATCCCGGTAGAGGAACCCCAACCCCAGCTGGTCATTTTGCACCTCCAACGTATCCGTTCGAGGTCTTGCAACTCGACTTCATTCACATGGAGAGGTGCAATAAACTAAAATATGTCCTTGTTGTCGTTTGCGCTTTCTCCGGGTGGGTAGAAGCGTACCCCCTTAAGAACAACACTGCATTGTCAACTGCCAAAGCCCTTGTCAAAGAATTCTTCCCTAGATTCGGCATGCCTAGGATTGTCTGGAGTGATAATGGAAGTGAATTTGTGGGACAAGTAATGAAGAGAGTGTGTGAGTGTCTAGGCATCCGCCAGAAGTTCCATGCTGCAAACCACCCCCAGTCGGCAGGCCTGGTAGAGTGCTATAATGGCACGTTAAAATTGAAATTGGCCAAAATCCAAGCCAGCACCGGTCTCAAGTGGCCAGACGCCCTGCCTTTAGCACTCCTGTCTACCAGGATGATTGTCCATTCTAGACTGGGACTTAGCCCGCACGAGATCGTGTTCGGGCGCCCAGCAAATATATGGGGAGTACCGAGGCCAAGGAAGCTCAGTGAAATCGAGTACCCTGCACTGTTTGACTATTTGCACGAATTGACAACTAAACTGCATGCTTTACATCAACAGGTCCACAGCTCCTCTCCACCGGCATCTGACGATCCAGGCCATGCTATCGAACCTGGCTCCTGGATCCTGATTCGCAACTTCAGAAGAGCAAAGAACGAGGAGCCTCGCTGGACCGGACCTTTCCAGGTTTTGCTGTCGACCCGCTCTGCAGTACGTGTCCACGGAAAGAAACATTGGGTGCACGGCGCCCATTGCAAAAGGGTCCCGTTGCCCCTTCCATACGACCAATGGGTCCAGCAAGGAGTCGCTGACTCCGAGACTAAGTTTGTACCACGTTTTGTCCCCTTCAGCGATGCACGACTAAAAGGAACTGGTACCGACAAAGAGAGCGATCGTATTTTGCAAGAATCTGTGCCACCGTCGCTGCAGTTGGACACTACAGAACCTGAAACATTGTTCAAAGATCACACCGTGCCTGAGAAAGAACGTTATAATCTGAGGCCAAGACCAAGGAACTGACATACCTGAATCAGTGCGATCTTCCCTTTTCCCATGAACTATTTTTGATTCCACAGCTCTCTCGCCCAGGGAACTAGCGCATTTTTGATTTTCGAACCGCCATCCGGTTCTGCTGCTAAGGCCGCGGTTGAAGTCTGAGGAGTGCAGCCGGGGACGCCTAGGTCAACGGTTCTGGTCAGTCTGAGGGAATAACCCCGGACTGGTCAGAGCGCACATCTTGGCAGAAGCAACCTCCCACCGCGGGCAGCAACCAGAGGATGGAGTTTCCGAGGGTAGAGAGACCTGCTAGACGCATGAACTTTGAAAAGAGAATATGCACTATAATGGCAAAGAGACGTTTTCTAGTGTTGAGCATCTCAATGTTGTGTAGTATAATAATGTTTTTGACTGGTTATGCTCTGTCCATCTTCCGAGTTCCATTCATGCACAACACTCAGCTCACACCTTCTCCTACCGTTTCCACACACTCCTTCCATCCACTACCTGAACACGAGTCTGCCAGAAGACTCGAATTTGTGAACAATTAATTTGTCCTACTCCTACACCAGCACCAATCTGTTATGAACACCACGAACTGTTGGATATGTGGACTCATGCCACACACAACCGATAAGGGTATCCCTTACTTCGTCCTGCCCTTCAGTTATTTCGGGTCCTTGTGGGCTTTCCAGACCATGTTCCTGTTCTCCCTTGAACCATACATTCGAGGGGAAAACTCAAATAACAGGGCACTAGTGGCAGGAATCAAGAACATGAGTAGAGATATTGACACGATCAGAGCAACTCCCAAGGAGGAGTTTACCCCATACAGTAGGTGGAACATCACCAAGTATGGGATTTCATTAAGTGAGAGCCAGAAATCAAAGAAATCATCCTCAGTATGGGTAGTACCCCACCGTGGTCATCTGTGTCTGCAAGGTATTGGCAGGGATCCCAAAGCACAGTTGGGGAAGAGCATATGCACGGAAACGTATGTGTTTGCATCCCGAACTTCCCCTCCATTCTTGGCGGCTAAGGGTACATACTTCATCTGCCACGACAAAGCGTACACATGGTTGCCCGCTGACTTCTCGGGCACATGCTTCATCTCGTTTCTGCTGCCACCCACCTACACGGCCAGGGCAGATTACCATCGGACAAGGACAGTTAGGGGTGTCATGAGTCAAGACGACACCGCGGGTCAAGAGTTTGGAGACTTCGCAAAGGGTTTTCTGCCATTTTGGGGGCCTATGGTGAACAGCAGGAACATTCGACAATTGACGAGGATAGTTGAGTCCGCCGTGACTGAAACGGCCGGTGCCCTTAGCAACTTAACAGCTGAGCTTCAATCGGATCCACTTATGACCCTTCAAAACCGGGTTGCCCTGGATGTCATACTTGCAGACCGTGGTGGTGTATGTAGAGTGATCCAATCTAGTTGCTGCATTTTCATCCCCGATAATGCTCCGACAGTATACCTGGCCATCTCCAAGTTACACAAAATCTCTGATTCCCTTCACATGGAGAAAGGGGATTGGTCTCTGCTAGGGTGGTTCTGGGAACTGATCTCTGCCTGGGGATGGAAGACTCTGATCTTCATTGGGATGATCTTAGCCGTTCTGTTTATGTTCTGCCTGTTTGTACAGTGCGCCCCTGCATTATGTGGCCTCTGTGCTACTTCATGTGTGAGGAAGCCTGTGTCAAGGGACGAATTGAGCAACAGAATGATGCTCCAGCAGCCTCTCCACGAATTCATCAATACAGATCTGGATTCAGATTAGAGTTATTGCCTAATATGAGGGCAAAAGGAGGGTCTGTGGTACTGCAATTCTGGACCCTGCCGTTTCACCAGCCTCGGGGTCCACACACTCGTATCGCAAATGTCGTCGTACCATGACGAATTTGGTATCGACAGACCGGTAATGATTAGGACATCATCCCTATGCATTTGCGTCATGATCGAGTGATGCTGACACCCTTAAATCGTGGTTTCCGTCTCGAACCCTCAGACGCCATTTTGTGAACGGCATCCATCTTGTAGCTTGCCCTCATATAGTCAATTGATTAAAACCGAGTTTGATCTGAAAGGACACGTCCACCGTAGCTGACTTCCCCATGACCCGGCCGAGCTGACTCCACTGCCTCCAGCCAAGCCTGTTTGGGCAGCTCCTCGCCCAGTGGCCGAGCCAGATATCATCAAGGCACAACATGTCATAAACCCTTCACTACATACAGACCCTGTTTTCCCATACACACACACACCTGTCCATGATTCTTGTTTATGACCAGTTTTATGATGGGAGGGTGCTCGACCTTATTGGCATTTCATCGATATCTGATGGGAGTTCTGGATCTGGTGGGGTAATCCATCACCAACTGGACATCTGAAATATGTGCTGACCAGCATGACTTCGCTCTTTGTATTATTGTGGAAATATTTTTATTGCCATATCGTAAACTTAAGAATTCTTGCCTACAGCTGTTATTTATGTATATAAGGAGAAGTCTGGTTCTGTAAAAACGAACAGTCTCCTGAGAACTTACGGCCCGTGCTGTCGTACTTCTAGGGCACATGTTACTTGGTTGCAGCCAATAAAACTCGATCTCTGACTTCAACTAGAAGACTCTGTGTTTCTGTAAGTCCAGAACAGGGAGAACCTAGAGGTCTTCGGGTGTGGTCCCCTGGCACCACCGGGTCTCTAAAAACCCGGCACCTCACTTCACTTGATAATTCGTATCCTAAAAATAATACTGTCAGATGGGCAATTCGAGACTTTTTAAAGTTGAATTTGTAACCCTCTGCTGCGAACCCAAGTATAATGGTGTTCACTCTTTTCAAGTGAGTATCCAAGTCGTCATCTGTTAGATAGATGTCATCGACATAAGATAATGCTTCATCATCATATATTTGTAGTAACTCTGTTACTCTGGCTGAGAATAGTCCTGGGCTGTTCTTGAATCCCTGTGGGAGCCTTCAGAAATTTTTCTGAGACCCCATTACTGAGAAAGCGGTCAAGTATCTGCTTTCTGGTGCAATGTTTTGACAAAAGAAACCATTAGATATGTCTAATATCGTTTTATATTTTTTCCTAACTATGTTATTCATTAGTGCAGCACTATGCGAATTTTGTACTGCAAATGTTTTGCAACATGAGTTAAGGTGTCTGTAGTCCAAAACTATATACTTAGTGTGAATCGGAATGTGATTCGAGACGGCAGGCATAATCATTTCTTCGCCACAAGGGCACTCCCTGACAAACTCTGGGGGCCAATCTTTTTCAGCTAACAGGATGTCATAGCCTTTTGAGAGGTTATCCCAAAATAGACCCCTTATTTTTCTAGTCTTATCACCCTCTATACGCAGTGTTATTTTGTATATCTTATGAGGTTTGCTAACTCTGGTATCGGCAGTTTCCACCTGGATGTATTCATTCGTGTCCACTGTCTCCAGATGACTCATCAGGATCTTGCGAGCTATGCTGATTTCTGCTGCACTGTCTAGCAATGTCTGTGCCCACTCACCGTTTTTCAACTGTGTCCTCAGTATTCTCTGCATGTTCGATTACTCTAGTACTGGCTACCTTCTTTCTTGGAAATTGTGATTTTTTACTTTGAGCAGGTTCCTTGTCTTTGGACTTGGTGTGCTCTCCTGGGTCTGACCGTCCTCTTCTTTCCGATTTCTGCGAAAAATATCGAGAGGGACGTGTATCAATACTTTGATATCCATCAGGCTTCTTCAAATTATCCCTATTTCTAAGGTTATATCTTTTCTCAGAGGGCTCCCGCTGGGGAGACTGGTGTTCTCGAGTCGGAGTTCTTTCCCTCCGCCGAGGAGACCTTCCTCTGGACTGGAAAACTTTTTCCTTGGGAGTGGATTGTTTATTTCCATCCCAGTTCTTTTTAGGAGTGTTTAAATAATTTTTAATAAATAACTTTTCAGGATTTTCGAGTAGTTGGGGTTTTACGGGTTTCCCACCCAAGCTGTCTCTACCTAATTCTTCATAGCATTTCTCTATGATTCTGGCAAGCTCAATTGGTTGATCTGTTATATCTGTTTCCTTCAACTTCTGCCGGATCGCCACAGATGCTGCTTCTCCTTTTATGTTGGCTAGTAATGTAGCCGAGACCTGCTTGAAGTCTTTCAGTAATTTCATACCAAGAGTTAAAGCGGGTTCTGGACCGTATTCATTCTGAATCTGTTTTAGCACATCTGGTATTACTGCCATTGACGGAACACCATGTGTTTTCGTGTAAATGGAAGCAAAGACTGTACCCCAAGTGTCACAGTCCTCCACGTGTGGTGCGACCCCCATTGGAAGGCAGATGGTCAAGATTCTGTGTTTTCTCAATAGGAGTAGTATTCGGAAATACTGCCTCTATTTGAGTAATTTTCTGCGCTAACCAGAAAGGAATTTGTTCCCGTTTTATGGGTGTTTTACCAAGACATGATTGTATGTTCTGTGGTGTAATTTTATTTGTGTTCCCCTGATGAGGGGTCAGCTGTGGAACATTAACAGCTGCTTGGACTGTTGCAGTCCGCATTACATATTGGACTAATTGTCTATGTATTTTAATTAAGGTTTTTAGCTGTATTAACAGTTCCTCTTTTGACATTTTTGCAATGTCTGGATGTGGTGTGTAGCTGGCTAGAACCGGCCACGTTGCTCCTGGTCTACCTAGTGGACCGAGCCTGGTAATGTGATCATTATGTTTTAGGGCGCCTTTAAACCAGAGCAGATGCTCTTGGTATTTTAATGGGATTTCAATCTCCTCGAAAGGAGCGTATTCATCCGGTGGATCCTCTATTTTGTAATAGTGGAACTTGTGTGTTGCAGCGTTTGCTGCTGGAAATTTTATCCATGAATAGAATACCTCTGTCTACCGATATTCGTGAGCATCTATCACGAAGACGACTGTGCCACCTTGTGTGGTCTGTCCATTTTCTATAAGTTTTGACGTTATAGTTTTTCTTATGTTGACCGGGATGTTTATTGCACCCGGTTCAGTAATTCCGTCGGGACCCTGCTCAGTCGCATTTACTGCGGCTGCAGTGGTTCCGTTTTCTCCTGGCATTGTATAAAATGCAAGGTTTTGCAGAGCAGGTCTCCAAGGAGACAAAGATTAGGTGCACAATATTTTGGAACACTGTATCCTTCAACGTTGAATAAACCAGAAACTCTACATAGGAATCTCTTCCTACTAAGTTCGGGCGGATTTTAACCTTTCACCCACTCCAGACGTCTATTGGAGTATTTACGAGAGAAAGGGGTCTGTGTGAAAAATGCACGACTGAGTTACTCTAACGTCTTGCGTTAGTTTTATCGCCTTACCAAACATTGGGCGCCATGTAGTGTAGTTCCTATTTTCCCTATAGGCCCTGCGCATTGGAATAACATAAACTTTAGTATCGACGTAGAAGTGCGGATCTTCCAGGTCTCCACTGACTATGCTAAACTTAATTGGGTTTGTTACCAACTAGCTCAGAGGTCACTGGAAACTTTCTTGACTGAATAGGAAGTGATCAGCTTCCCTGGCACAGCCAAGAAGGGATTCAGTTTTCCAACAACCGCATAAACATGACAACTTTGCTCCTTAGAATAAGAGTCAATCTCTAGAGTCGTGTGAAACAATAGACAGTTATTTTACTCAGTCAGTTTGTGCAGCTTACTTTCACTAAGATGCAGAGAACAGAGAGACGGGCGTTTTCAATAAAAGGGTATTATTTATTGAACAGTCTTTCTTCTCGTGCAAGAGAAATGAATTGCCACAATTGCAATACTGGTTATTATATATAGTGCGTACAGTAAAATGAGTATTGCGAAATAATACTGTAAAAGCATCGATATGGTTTCTTAGCCATACAATGGTTAAAATGAATAAAATATATACATTCATATATACATTAGGCTAACGTACTCAACTGGTGTTTCTAACTACGCCTACCCCAGTGTGCCTGACCTAAGCCTAACACGGGGAAGGGAATAAGTAGTTTAAGTTAAGTTGGTTTTGCCAAGGTTTGCTTCAAGAATTCTCTCTAAGGGTTTAGTCAACACCATACCTCTGGAATAGAATGTTGGAGGTCTTGTATCTCCTCTCAGGACTCAATATCCCAGTCACTCGCAAGAGTAGGCTGGAAACGCCGGAGCTGGATTTTCTCAGCAGAAGAAAAGACAGCGTCTTTCTCAGCGCGTCAAAGAGGAGGAGGAGGGGCAGCGTCCGTGGGCTGGATGCATCTGCTGGGCTCGGCAGGGGACAGCTGTTCGGCTCCTCTGTTCAGCACACCATCGTTCGCTCGTTAGCAGCGTTTGCTTAAGGCAATGATGGTATTATTTATACCTAAAAGGTGCCTTGTTTGACGTAAGTTTTTGGATATAAGACGTCAATAAAGATGTCACTAGGAAGTGATCGTCCTTTCAGTGCTCATTAGAATTCTATTACTAATCAAAACATAGCAAGCGGGGCTTTCCCAGGTTGCTGAGTTTTATCTTGTTGAAGAACGCGGAGTGTAATCTAGGAATCTTAGATAGTGGCTTCTGCTGTGTCATGTACGTTAATGAGCTGCAGAGGCAAGTTTCTGAAATGTGTTTCTGAAATATGCTTCTGAAATATGCTTCTGAAATATGATTCTGAAACATGGCTAAAATATGGCTCTGATTGTTTATGCCATTATAGGGGTATGAATGGATTATAGCCGTATAGGGGCATAAGGTCACAGTATTGATCGGGGTCCTAGATTAGAACGCGACAGGAAGGCTTCTTCCAGCCCGTGCTCGCGGCACCACCAGATTCAAGCTAGCCTGGCTGATGAGGGGTTTTACCCCGAAACAAGTCCCAGGATGCTTGTTTCTGGTCTAGGGAAGACATGGCTTGGCAGTTCGGGCTGGACTGTTTCCATGAGGCACAGGGTCAAGACTGATTTGCATATGGCAGGGTCTAGCAAAAAAAAGGATCGATTTAACCCAGATCTGTGACTGGGGGGTGTACGTTTAGTTTGTTCAGCATTCCGTGCATCATCTGTTCTTTTTGCAATTGTTTCAATTTGCTCATTTCAGCTGTGTTTTGTTTCAGGTACAGATATAGCTTTCTTATCTCCTTCAGGTATGGTGGTATGATGCGTTTTCATATGTGGTAGTGTGAATTGGCGCCTTACATTTTAGGTCACCACCAGTACTACGTAAGGGCGGTCACTGTTTCTGAATGTTGCTCCCTTGGTTCCTACCTTATTGTTACTTATTTTTTTTTTATCAGGCCAACCATGTCCACCTTTCAGCATGTGCCTGCCTTTGCAATCAATCTAATATGATTGTAAAAATGCATAGAAGTATCCTTTATCCATCTCTGCATTCATTCACCATGGATCAGTTTTCTTAGAATAACCTTGTTTAATCTGCTGAATATTTCTCTGTGGATCATGTGTATGTGTTTAGATTTCTGGGACTTCCGCACAGCTGTTATCATTTAATTTTGTTTTGCTAATGACCTTCAATACAGTTCATAGGTTATAATGCTATTGCTGGATTGGACGACAGCATCATATTTGAACCCATTCCCTTGAATATTACTAATTGTTGTTTGAAGTAATGAACTGAGAATCACATATTTTTATGTATATTCTTTATTTCTTGATTTATTTTCTTACAAGATATTGCTGCGAATTAGATACATTTAGATACAATTCTACTCTAGTATTCCCTAATATATGAAAATATATTTTTTTCTGCTACATAATATATATGTTTTAGAAGAGTGCTGCCGGAATATCATCAATTATGATGTCATTGTCACATTGCTTACTTTTTCAGGGTTCTTTTTTTCATTGTGTTTTGTTTTTCATCTTTATTACACTTATTTCATTTAATTAATTTATGCCGTCTCATTCTCTCATCTTTGATGCAGATTATATGCTCCTGATGAAGGTGGTGTAATTGGTGAACCCCACCGAAACATGCGTCACCCGCATTTTATTGTCCACTGTTTGGCATGTATAGGAAGGACCAAGATTTGATTTGACGTCTACTTCACATTATGGACTGTTTGTGCAAAACTTGAACTTTGTTTTTAATTACAATGAATGAATGCTGTGATTTTGATTTTGAATCATGGGGCTTTATTAATTCAATATCAATGGTTTGCATATAAATATTTTTGTATTAATTGCATGATTTGATATATCCTTTAAAGCTTCTTTTGATTTCTGTGTTGTAGGGGTGCTATGTGGCTTTGGCCTACACACTAAATGTTGTCTGAAGTTCGTTAGCCCCTTTATTTTATCCTCTTTTTTATTACATTGGGCATGAAATGTTTTGTTGATTTGCTATAAATGCCATTTGCACCTGTGTTACCTCTATGTTCCTACTAGCCCCGAGTATGATTTGACAAAACAGAATTAGCTTCAATTTGTGCCCACTCACTTCCCACCACATTTTACCCAGTGCTTGCTATGACATTGGCTCAGCCAATGCTTTTAGAATTGTGGAGCAAGTATTGGCACAGCCAATAGCAGCAGTCAGCCACCTTGGATTGCTCTTCTGCCTACATCCAAGATGGCGGTGACCTTCCAAGTAGAGGTTACATGGCAGTTGTATTAGAACAGAATACCGATAAGTATCCAAAACATTATTATACATTTCTAAGACTGCAGCCACATTGCGCCTATAGGCAACGTGGTGGCTTTTCGGAAGTATACAAAATAGCCCTATTTTCTACACTTCTAAGATTAGCACCTTGTTATTTATTTATTTTATTTTTATTTTATGTTCTTGTAAAGCGCCTGAATAGACCCCCGAAGGGGTATCTCCGCGCTGTTGCTGCAAAGGGAGTGTTCTGGATAGGTATGTTACGATGGTGGTACGCAAGCAAGAGAGGCATTAATTCCTGGGATACAGGTATGTTTTCAAGGTTTTCCGAAAAATCAGGTGATTGGTAAGTGATCTTAGTTCGGGGGGCAAAGAATTCCAGAGTACTGGTCCAGCATGGGCCAGCGCACGGCCACCTTGTCTGGTCTTCTTTACTCTAGGTACCTGCAGTAGCTGCTGGTTACTAGAGCGTAAAGAACGCCCGGGGATATAGGGCTGGAAGATTTCAGTCAGATATTTAGGGCCTTCCCCTATCATACTCTTGTGGATGGTGCATAGGGTTTTAAACTGGACTCGTTTCCTCACTGGGAGCCAGTGGAGTCTAATCAGCAGGGGACAGGAGGGAGTCCTCGGTGGAGCGTTCAGGACAATCCTTGCTGCTGTATTTTGGATTACCTGTAGTTTGTTAAGTTGTCCCTCGTTTGCTCCAAGGAGCAAACCGTTACAGTAATCCACCCTGCTGATGACAAGAGCCTGCACAAGCATTTTCCTGTGATGGTCCGGTAAGTAGGGGAAGACTCGTCTTAACATCCCAATAGCCCGAAAGCAGGTACCGGCAACTTGATTTACATGATCTTTAAATGTGAGTTGCTGATCAAGTAGCACTCCCAAGTTTCTAACCGTACTCTTGGGGATGGGGACAGGGCCTAACTCTAAGGGCCACCAGTCAGATGACCAGTGTGTTGCCGCTTGCCCGAACAGCATGACCTCAGTTTTCCCTACGTTACACTGCAGACAATTTGATGACATCCATTCTGCAATGGCTCTCATGCCATCTGCAAAAGATCTTTTTATTGCAGGTGTAAGATTTTTGAAGGGAAAAAGGAGTTGGGTGATGTCAGCGTACGACACCGGGGTGAACCCGAAAGATCTTGCTAAGTTGGCTAGGGGGGCCACATACACGTTGAAAAGTGTGGGGCTTAAACAAGAGCCTTGTGGCACTCCCTTGTTGAGCTCCCTGTGGATGGATTTATGGGAGCCCAGCCTAACTTCTTGGGATCGGCCAGATAGAAAGCTCTCCATCCACGCCAGAGCCCCTCCCTCCACGCCAACCTCCCTTAGGCGGTTGAGAAGCACCGTGTGAGACACCGTATCAAAAGCGGCGGAAAGATCCAACAGCACCAGAATCATAGAGCTGCCGTCATCCAGTGCCATTTTGATGTTATTGGTCACTGTTTGAAGGGCTGATTCTGTGCTGTGGTTTGGCCTGAACCCAGATTGTGAGTAGTCCAGGCCTTCCGTCGCTTCAAGATGCTGGGAAAGATTTGTGTTCACGTGCCTCTCCGCAACCTTGCCGATGTAGGGTAGGAGAGAGATAGGTCGTAAGTTGGAGAGGTCTGTCCATGTGTAAATGGTAAATGTTATGTGTAAATGAAACATGGCCACCATCTTGGAAGCATACAAAATAAGATAAAATGCGGGGTCATCCACACTTACTGGCTTTGCCAACTCTGGCAACGCCATTGTGCACGAATTGGTAAAGCCAACAGTGGCACGGGTGGGCAGCAGGCACAGGGGGTCGTGAGGGGAAGAGGAAGAGAGGGTAAATACTGTCAGAGGAGTGAGAGACAGGGTAGGGGGATACAGAAGAGAGGAAGGGTGAGAAATAGAGAGACACAACGCACCAGTAATGCTCAGTTTCGGTGGAGGTAAGGGGTAAAGTGAGAGAGAGAGAAAGAAAGTTTAAAGGGGGTATTGGAGGGGTACATTTGACGATCACTAGGGGGAGAAATGGAAAGAGAAGGAGGTAAGAGGGGAGAGAGAGAAAGAGAGAGGGAGAGCGAGAGAGAGAGAGAGGGGAAAGAGAGAGAGAGAGATATTGCCACAGCGCATGCACACCCAGTGAATACCAAACCTGAAATTCCAGAGGAACAGCCAAAAAGGAAAATAGTTTCCTGACGTCAGCAGTGGGAGTATATATTCAACTAATCAAAAACAGGATGAAACCTAAATTCTCCAAGGGTGGGAGAAACATAAGAATAGGATGGGAAGCCATCGAATGAGGAACAGGGAACTGAAATTGACAAGAAAGCCATCTAATCATGAGAAAGAAGCAGACACAGGTCCCACTCAATCTATATATTAAAGTATTGCTTACAGTTCTGTAGGCAACAGACACTTAAAGCTTTCATTCCTGACAAACTCTGCATGAGTGCAACTCTTTCCCCCTGCTGCTCGTGGAAGGCAGTCGCGCACAAATGGTGCAAGTGGATCCAGTGTGGCCTTCTTCAGATTACATGGAAAATGTTTGACCTGTGGGATTATTACAATGAACCACAACATTGCAAAGCAGCTTCAGAGTTGTGCTGTAAACCTGACCACCATCAGGCACACACCCCCTGCACTCCCTGGATGTCTGATGACACCCGAGGCTCTCCACTCCAGGATTTCAAGACTTTGTACTTTTGCCACCTGAAAAAAAGTATTTAGTTTAAGGGATTTATGGCGTAATTTACAGTTTGGCAGAGAAGGGACATCACTGTAAATGGGTGGTACTCCCACCCAACTAAACTCCTGATACCCCCACCCCAGTCAGAGGTGGGGGACTGCTTAATTTTTGTACTATATGTATGCATAACAATGGTTCTGTCGGATTAACTAAAACAACTCTTTTATATCAACCTGGAGGCTGCATGTAACGTCTCCTGTTGTGTATTAATCACTAAAGAATTACTCACACACACTAATTATAAAGTTTCTCCCACGAATGTGAGTCATGTATTCTTTCCAATAGTTGACATTCATATATGCACATATCTATGATTGCTACATGGAGGGTGAGATGGCTCACTGCCTGCGTGGTATGAAACGTGTAAAATTAAAGAGACATATATACACAGATTGTCACTGCCTGGCCACATAAATACAATAGCTCCAGAGTGGGCAAGGATATGTTTGAGAGATTATTGCCCAATTTCGATATTACAGTTCAGGCAAATTAGCATAGAGCATTGACGTTTCGACCCGTAATTAATTTGCACAACTGGGTCTTCATCAGGACAAACAATGGCGGCACCCTCATATTATTGAGAAATTGCCAAATGTAGAAGGCAAAGAAGGCTCAAAAATGCTACTTCCCAATCGTATGAGCATAAGAGACAAGCAAGTTCCCTGAATGACAAGATTATTCCAGCTCAATTTATCAGTCAATAGACAATATACGGCCACTCGCCCACCTTCAGGGGGTGACTCCTGGATGGTAATCTACCATTACTTCGCGACCACTACTACGTCTTACCTAAACTACGCATTTTTTACTTAGCAGAATTTTTTACTTTACATGCTTTAAGTTTGCATGCTTCTACTTAGCATATACTGTTACTTCGCAAAGTCAATTACTTTGCTAACTATTCACATCGTTGTTTGGAAAAGGAGGCGTTCCATTTCCAAAGAACGACGTGCAGCTCTGACGACACCTGTAGCAGGAGAAGAGATGAAGCACGGTGAAGCAAGGGACCACAAGGAGAGTGAGGTAAGTGGGCCAGTGTAGTTTTTGGGGTCGTGCAGGGAGTTGTCTTTTAGGTTTTAGGGTTGTGTTTATGTAGTGTAGAGTAGTGTATTTGGGTTTAGGGTAGTGGTCGTGTAGGGGGTTGTCTTTTAGGTTTTAGGGTTGTGTTTATGTAGTGTAGCGAACTGTATTTGGGTTTAGGTTAGTGGTCGTGCTTCTAGGTGTCTTAGGGCAGATCAACATCTCCTCCAGTAGAAAATGCAGACTTTATGTTTGAACTCAGAACCATAGTGGTGTGGGTCCGAGACACTGAAATCAAGCGGTGTGTTGTGGTGTAGATCACACTTTTACACACTGAGAATATGGATCCACTGTCTCAAATGACAGACAGGTTTGGGTGGTCCTCCTTTCAAGGATCCTCTTCAGGCTGTTTTCCAGACACAGCCTTAGTGTAGAGAGAGGCTTCTCACAGCTGGTAGCACTGGGACTGTCTCCAGCTTGTAGCACCCACAACAGATTCACAAAGAGGTGTGAGGTTTCTGCAGATGCCTGTCTTCAGTGAAGGAATAATCAAGGCCGGCAAAAAAGTAGGCCTCACCTGGAAACTTCCTCACAACTCAGAAGAGAGACTGCAGTCCCACCCCTTACCCCTACTGCACACCAGTTGTCATTGCTCAGTAACATTAAGCATCAGCTCCCTGGCTGGCCTCCTAGAATTTCTGAAGGCAGCCCTGTAGCCATCTTGCTCACAGTGTCTGGATCTCCTCCCTCCAGCTCAGGAATGGAGGCAACACATCACCAAGGTTTGGGAGAATATTCCACACCTGCCATCTTGTGCTAGGCCAGGCCATTGGCATCCAAAATGGTCCCATTATTCAGATTCACCTACCATACATGCTGCATACACCACACATGCACAATCTCTCGACATATACACAGGATGCCAGCTTAAGGTTCTAAGCACACACATAATAGTGGAACTTTACACAAGGGGACCAAGTAGGCTTTGCTCCCAATGACACAGATAAGAGCATCTGGTCTCACTATTGATCAATGTCAAAACACTACATGCAAAGACCACCGCTTTATGAGATATGCCCAGTACAGTGACAGCCGTCCTCTGCTGATAATGAGGACATGCTTAGTGCATGGGTGTACATCACAGGCCAGGTCGAGGAGCTCACATAATCAGGGACAGGCCTAGGCCTCTGTGCAGATGCTTAGATTTATTTTGGCGCCAGGGCCAAAATAAAAGTCAGGGTACTGGATATCACGCAATTGGGCACTCGGGGCAGAGGAACAAGTCAGTATAAAATTCAAGTGACCTTCCTGTCCCAACAGATGCTCCACCAAGATCTCCCGATCCTTTTAGTTACTCCACTGTTTGAGAAGCCTGGGTGTCGGTTTGGCAAAACCAGCTGGAACGTCCATCTGTGTTCCCATGATTCACTGCCCTTTGAGAGAAATGCACAGTGAGACAATGAATGCCCGCCGGACACTCAAGCACAGATCAAAATATAGCTAATACACTACAAAATACTGAATAAGTGACTGTCCTAGCATAGTTTTACCTCCTATTTGGTCTTGATTCATTCAAAGAAATGATTTTAAGGACTAACCTTCCAGGTAGGGGTGTCTGGGAGTCCTGCCCCTAGAAGCATAGCTCCCTGTCTTACTCATCTGTAGGTAGTGTTGACGATCACCCAGGACAGCTGTTGGCTGAAGAGCTGGTGAAAGATGATGCAAACAAGAACTAATTTATGAGTATTAGCTGACCATCAATAATTGATATTTGATATAATTAAGGATCTTAAGGTGCCTGGATAAGAACAGCTGTGGTCCATACAGGAGTGGGCCTTGTTGGAAAGCGAGCTACTCTCCAGTGCTTGTACTGACCAATGTTGAACAATGGACCTGAAGAGATGCCCCCCTTTCATGATCTTTTGTTCTGAGAAGACCTAAGTGTGTTAGTGATTTGGCTATTTTCCACTAGAGGGAATCCAAGTGGATTTGTGAAGCTGGATTAACCCCAATTGCTGTTATGTTGCAGCCGTGGACTGGAGCAGACAAGGAACCACATTGAGCTAAGTCCTAGAGTTACAACCAGGAGTAAGAATGGGTGATGGACTGCACTTTCTGGGACCAAGATGTTCTTGTTATATCACTCCAAATGTGGGTGAAGTGGAGGTCCCCACTGGATTGTGCATGTCAAAATTGACTTCTAAGACATTTCAAGCTGTGGTTTGTTGTTATCCGTTACTTTGTACCACCCATGAAAAGACAGTAATCTGTGCACAAAAGATGACCTCAAGAACTTGGGTCAAACACATAGATAGGAAAGACAGAAGAAAAGAAAGATTGCAAAGAAGACATTACAAAAAGAGAAAGCAGGAACCTGCAAGAGTGGGGTAAAGGGGCAGGAAGAGTGTGGTAGTAGATTATAGAGACATGAGGTGGATTTAAGACTGCCGGCCTTAGTATTCGGTGCACCAATGTTAAATTGCACCAGCCACCGTCTTCTAAGCAGATCTGCAGTCACCGGCATTCTTTTTTCTACAAATTAAGTAATGGCATTTAGTAAATATATGATGTGGAATTACACATTGCTGTCGAGCCCTCTGCAGAAGAACATCCCTGTCCCAATAGGTTAGCAGCCTGACCCCACAGATGTGGAGTAATGCCTGGCATGACTGTTAGGACTCTTTTCTACTTTGAAAAAGGCCAACAGGCCCTTAGGAGCCACCACTGTCTCAATCATGTCTTCAGGAATAGCTTGATTCTTGGGCTCTTGGCACAATCAGGGAGTCCCACCAGTCTCATGTTATTTATGCACCGGCGTGCCTTGGCATCCTCGGTGCAGTGTGCCAGAAAACAAGATCTCTCTTGGAGATTGATAGTGTAAGTCTGAAGTCTTCATACATCCATGCACTTTGGTCAGTGGCTCTTTTCAGTTACTCTTTGCTAAATTCGTCTGGTCTGCTCAAAGAAGCCCAAGTTCCAGGGCCACAGTGCCTATTTCACACTTGAGTGCTTCCTTACACCCCAGGCAGAATGGGATCTAATTTACCACAATGAGCCCTATGTGCAGTTAGCCCAGAGATGGGGCTGTCATTGTTCAAAGGCCGAGGTTTTTCAAGCACAAAAAAACACCAGGACTAAGGTTTACTGCAAGGATAGTTGGGCCTGCTGCAGCTTTCGCCTTATGCGCTCCTTCCAATAGAGGAAACAGATGATGATGGCCACCCTGGCCTGCTGGAAGTTACTTAGCAGTGCCAACATCATCCTCACAGCACTAGACGTCCAGAGTACGCTTAGGCTGGCGAGCATCCAACTCTCAAGGAACCTGTCTGTGGGTGATCCTTCCCCACCTCAGGGTCAGAGTGCCTCCTCTGGTGTCCCTGTTAGAATTGATGAACCAAACTGGTGCCTTCTGCTAGATGTTCAATGAACTCCCCTGTACTAATATATGTGTCTCCTAAATTTGATTCATCTGCCTAAGTAATCTGGGCGGGTGTCCAGAGCACAACCCTACTCGAGTCTAGAAGGGAGCAGGCACACTGAGGTGTCTCTCACGCACATCTAATTCACTCACTCTCTGTTATCACAAGGCGCAGCCAGCCAGCCATGTCCGCAGGAGAGCCTCAGAGCAGAGAAGCAAGCATATCCCCACCTAGACCTTCTGCTGCTTCCAGATGTTGCACTTTCTCAGAATCATCTCAAGGGGGGGCAGCGGTATACAGACATAATATCGACAACAAAAATATCGAGGTAGTTAAATATCGAGTAGACAGAATATAGATAAGACAGAATATAGACTACAAAAATATCGAATAGAAGGACAATAATATCAAATTAAAAATATAGAATGGACAGAATACAGACAACAGAAATATCAAGGGACAGAATAAAGACAACAAAAATATCGAGGGACAGAATATAGACAACAAAAATATAGATGGATAGAATATAGACAACAAAAATATCGAATTTTAGGTAAGTAACTAAGTCAATTTATGGTATTTAATTTTTGCGTAATATAATTCTGGAGCAGGTTGTGGGTTTTTAGGGGAATAGGGTGGGAAGTAATTTAATTATAATTAATTAAATATTATAGATTATTGGTATTTATGTACAATTAATTGTTAATTAATTATTGATTGAAAATTAATTAAAATATAATTGGTAATTAATGTTTATTAATTGATTAATTAATCATTATGTGAATTTTATTTATTTATTTTCTGGAGCGGGTTGTGGGTTTATAGGGGAATAGGGTGGGAAGTAATTTAATTATAATTAATTAAATATTTTAATTTATTGGTATCTATGTGCAATTAATTGTTAATTAATTATTGATTGGAAATTAATTAAAATATAATTGGTAATTAATTTTTATTAATTGATTAATTGATAATTATGTGAATTTTATTTATTTATTTTCTGGAGCAGGTTGTGGGTTTATAGGGGAATAGGGTGGGAAGAAATTTAATTATCATTAATTAAATATTTTAATTTATTGGTATCTATGTACAATTAATTGTTAATTAATTATTGATTGGAAAATAATTAAAATATAATTGGTAATTCATTTTTATTAATTGACGAATTGATAATTATGTGAATTTTATTTCTTTCTTTTCTGGAGCGGGTTGTGGGTTTATAGGGGAATAGGGTGGGAAGTAATTTAATCATAATTAAATAAATATATTAATTTATTTGTATTTATTCACAATTAATTGTTTATTAATTTTTAATTGGCAATTATTTAAAATATAATTGGTAACTAATTTTTATTAATTGATAATTATGTTAATTTTATTCATTTATTTTCTGGAAAGGGTTGTGGGTTTATAGGGGAATAGGGTGGTAAGTAATTTAATTATAAATAATTAAATATTTTGTTATTGGTATTTATTTAGATTTAATTGTAATTTAATTTGTAATTGGTAATTATTTAATTTTAATTGGTAATACATTTTTATTAATTGATGAATTGATAATTATGTTAATTTTATGTATTTAATTTTTGTAGTTGTTTGTGGGTTTATAGGGGAATTGGGTGGGAAGTCATTTAATTGTAATTAATTACATTTAATAATATATAAATTGGTATTTATTTTGAATTAATTGTTAATTATTTTTAAATGTTTTAATAATGTATTGTTATTTGTAAATATTCTATATTATTAGGTAATTATTTTATAGTAATTAAATTAATTTTATTATTTTTAATTAAATAATTATTATAATATCATAAATTGGGAATTATTTTAATTAATTTGTAATTGGTATTAATATTTAATTTATTTTCAAATATATATGAAGTATTTACTTTACCTACTGTTGCACTCACTGGGGTGGGAATAGTATTTTTTTTCCCTACACTATCCAACGCTTACCCTACTGTTGCACTCTCTGGAGTGGGAATAGTAATTTTTACTCCTACGCTATCCAACGCTTTCTCTACTGTTGCACTCTCTGGAGTGGGAATAGTAATTTTTACCCCTACGCTATCCAACGCTTTCCCTACTGTTTCACTCTCTGGAGTGGGAATAGTAATTTTTACCCTCCCACTATCCAACGCTTTCCCTACTGTTGCACTCTCTGGAGTTGGAAGAGAAATTTTTTCCCCTATACTACCCAACGCTTACCCTACTGTTGCACTCATTGGAGTGGGAATAGTAATTTTAATTTCTATGCTATCCAACGCTTTCCCTACTGTTGCACTCTCTGGAGTGGGAATAGTAATTATTACCCTCCCAATATCCAACGATTTCCCTACTGCTGCACTCTCTGGAGTGGGAATAGTCATTTTTACCCTCCCACTATCCAACGCTTTCCCTACTGTTGCACTCTTTGGAGTTGGAATAGTAATTTTTACCCCAACGCTATATAACGCTTTCCCTACTGTTGCACTCACTGGAGTGGGAATAGTAACTTTTACCCCTATGCTATCCAATGTTTTCCCTACTGTTGCACTCTCTGGAGTGGGAATAGTCATTTTTACCCCTACGCTATCCAACGTTTTCACTACTGTTGCACTCACTGGAGTGGGAATAGTCATTTTTACCCCTAAGCTATCCAACACTTTCCCTACTGTTGCACTCTCTGGAGTGGGAATAGTAATTTTTACCCTCCCACTATCCAACGCTTTCCCTACTGTTGCACTCTCTGGAGTGGGAATAGTAATCTTCACCCCTACACTATCCAACGCTTTCCCTACTGTTGTACTCACTGGAGTGGGAATAGTAATTTTTACCGCTACACTATCCAAAGTTTTCCCTACTGTTGCACTCTCTGGAGTGGGAATAGTAATTTTTACCCCTACGCTATCCAACGCTTTCCCTACTGTTGCACTCTCTAGAGTGGGAATAGAATTTTTTTACCTCCCACTATCCAACGCTTTCCCTACTTTTGCACTCTCTGGAGTGGGAATAGTAATTTTTACCCCTGCGCTATCCAATGCTTTCCCTACTGTTGCGCTCTCTGGAGTGGGAATAATAATTTTTACCCTCCCACTATCCAACGCTTTCCCTACTGTTGCACTCTCTGGAGTGGGAATAGTAATTTTTACCTCTACACTATCTAACGCTTTCCCTACTGTTGCACTCTCTGGAGTTGGAATAGTAATTTTTACCCCTACGCTATCCAACGCTTTCCCTACTGTTGTACTCACTGGAGTAGGAATAGTAATTTTTACCGCTACGCTATCCAACGTTTTCCCTACTGTTGCACTCTCTGGAGTGGGAATAGTAATTTTTACCCCTACGCTATCCAACGCTTTTCCTACTGTTGCACTCTCTGGAGTGCGAATAGTAATTTTTACCCTCCCACTATCCAACGCTTTCCCTACTGTTGCACTCTCTGGAGTGGGAATAGTAATTTTACCCCTACGCTATCCAACGCTTTCCCTACTGCTGCACTCACTGGAGTGGGAATAGTATTTTTACCCCTAAGCTATCCAACGGTTTCCCTACTGTTGCACTCTCTGGAGTGGGAATAGTAATTTTTACCCTCCCACTATCCAATGCTTTCCCTACTGTTGCACTCTCTGGAGTGGGAATAGTAATTTTTACCCCTACGCTATCCCACGCTTTCCCTACTGTTGCACTCACTCCAGTGTGGGAATAGTAATTTTTACCCCTACGCTATCCAACGCTTTCCCTACTGTTGCGCTCTCTGGAGTGGGAATAGTAATTTTTACCCTCCCACTATCCAACGCTTTCCCTACTGTTGCACTCTCTGGAGTTGGAATAGTAATTTTTACCCCTACGCTATCCAACGCTTTCCCTACTGTTGTACTCACTGGAGTTGGAATAGTAATTTTTACCTCTACGCTATCCAATGTTTTCCCTACTGTTGCACTCACTGGAGTGGTTATAATAAATTTAACCCTCTCGCTATCCTACGGTAATATTATTGTATATGTTTTGTTAATAATATGTAAATTTTATATCTATATATGTATTAATTTTTTTGGTATTTTAAAGTTACATTAATTATTTAATAATTTTACATTTATTTAATTATTTTAAGTATGTTTAAATTAATTATATTTATTATTATATTACTTTTAAATTAATTTTGAGACATGTAGAAAATGTGATATTTTGACAGTCTATATTTTTTGCAATCGATATTTTGGAGTCGATATTTTTGTACTTGTAGTGTTTGTAGATAGGCAGTCGATATTCTGGCATTCTATATTTTTACCTCAATATTTTGGTAGGTCGAAATTTTGTCTGTCGATATTATGTCAGTGATCCGAGGCAGCTGCACCTTCCCGCATGGCCTCCAGTTGTCTACCTCAAGCCGCGTAGATGCACCCATCTCATGAACACCTACGCCCGCACTGCTCTTCCTTGCCACACCCCTGCTGTCTCCTGGCGGGCACGCTGTCTCATACATGCACCTGCTTGTAGCTTCATGCTGACTCACACGTGCCATCGCCTCAGGGCCTCCACCATCTCCGACAGAATGCAGACCCTCTTGAATGGCGACAGGGTGATGCTCAGGCTGCAGCACCAGCTACAATTTCATCCTCGCCTGGATACCCTCACCTGTGAGAAGAAGCGCTCTCCAACTCTACCCATTGGCTGATTGGTTGACCTAAGTGACTTCTTGTATCTCCTCACCATGAGTCCTCATCCCCTCCAGACAGGCATCAGGCCATCGGCGTGTTCCCTGAGTTGGCTCCATGGACACCGGAAGCGCTTGACATTATGAGTAAAGAGGACTGTTGACAGGACAGCCTTTGGAGGACAAGTTTCACTCCATGAGAGGTCGGCCACGTCCACACATTTAAAGTGTCCTACCTTCACATTACCCAAGTATGCATAACATTGAAATGACCTTTGTTTTGTCC